>NW_015386175.1:415849-462140 GCF_001527695.2 Protobothrops mucrosquamatus | reverse complement strand
TTTTTCAGTGCTGCAGCTACCTGTTTTTGCTGAAAAACTACCTATGGGCCGAAAAACCTTTTGGATACGGCAGAACAGCATCAGGACTTGTTTCTAGCTAAGGGAATATACAAGGTGGTCCTCAAATTATGACCACAACTGAGCCCAAAATTTCCATTGCTAAGCAAGACAGTTGCTAAGTGAGTTTTGCCCCATTTTATGAGCTTTCTTGCCACCGTTGTTAAGTGAATCACTGCAGTTGTTAACACGGGTGTTAAATGAATCTGGCTTTCCCATTGACTTTGCTTCTCAGAAGGTCACAAAAAATGATCATACGACCTTGGGACTCTGCAACCATCATAAATACATGCTAGCTGCCGAGTGTCCAAATTTGGATCATGTGAACATGGGGATGCTGCAATGGTTATAAGCGTGCAAAATGGGCATATGTCACTTTTTTCAGTGTCGTAACTTCAAACAGTAACTAAATGAATGGTTGTAAATTGAGGACTGTCTAACTGAAAATCAGATGAAGATATTACATATGTATGCAATTTGGTTATTGCAAGATGTTTTATTTTTTCTCTCCCTTCTCTTTCAGCACTTGTTTTGGGAGAGGCATAGGGACTAATAGTCGAGAGGACAGATATATCACTATGCCAATGAATCCACTTCTGGTCATGATTTTCAGGCTCCAATCCCACGTCATACTATTCACAAACAGTAATTAGAGACACTATCCACTTTTAACTGTGCCATTTCTGCTGTAGACCCAGATGCACACACAGTATAAAGTTCGGGGTTTTTTTTTTTAAAAAAAGAAAAGTTATCTTACATTCTTCATTCAAACTGAGATTCTGCAGAGACTTATTCAAGTTCCTTGCTGTAGTGACTGCTCGAATATTTCCATAGGAGCTGACAGAACGGAGTTTTGGAGTACATGGATTATCTCGAACTGGAGTCAGACTTCCAATCTCTATGGAGGCAATATAAATATTTATCCCCGCAAAATAGCAAACCAGTAATAGTTTCAAGTAAGTCAATAATAGTAGCCACTGCTGCCCCTTAGACAAAGTTTTATCATTTATTTATTTAGCTTATTTGCCCCCCGTGTAGTTTCAAATTAACTGGGTGGCAGTTGGTTGGTGCTATGTCTTCTTTTAGCCTCAGTGTTCTTTTTCATGTGTTTCCCCATGGCTTTTCTTTATCTTTTACAGTCCAGAGTTGCTTGGAACCAGGAGATGGGTGGCATATTCATTTAATAAATAAATACACATTTAAAAAAACTTTTAGGCAATGTGCAAGTAGGTAACAAATCAAGGAACAAATCAACGTAGGTAAACAACCAAATAAACAGTAAACAACGGCTTAGTCAAGGAACTGCCAAGAAGAAAACAAGACTCCCACCAACACTGACAGGGCAAGCCCCTATATATAAACTATATAGAAACAGACAGCAAACTCTACTCCCTTCTGGCACTGAAGAGTAACAGTGGCACAGCAGAGTAATAAAATGCCTGTAAAAAAACAACCAAGCTCAGAGAGCAACTGAACGGCTAGACTGCTTCTCCTTGTTCCTTTTAATAAATGTTCTAGTTTAGTATTAATAGGATAAATGTACTAGTTTAGTATCAATGGGACAATTAATGGGATTTTTCACAAGTAACATTTTAAAACTGAGATGCTATTTCAATTTCCTTATTTAAAGTAGAGGAAAATGTACAGACTGCTACTGTGCAAGGTCTATTAGCTATAATGAGATTTACGTGACAGCCCCAAACAAAGCTGACCTCATTTGAGTTCAGCAATGTATCACTGCTGAGGTGCGAGTCTGGATATTATAATAAAAGAGCAAACAAACAAACAAAAAAGCTTAATGATCTTTTTTCCTGCCTAAATATTTACCCAAAGAATTCTATTATATTATGAATGCTTGCAATTTATTTATTTTTTTATCCTATTTTTCTCCAAAAGGCAGACTTAGTTGGCTATAAAAAGGCTTTCATAATGCACACCAAAGAAAGCTTTTTGTGCATTTTATTTATAACCATTTACTTCCTATATAAAAAGAAAGCAAAATAATGTTGATCTATGTTTCCAGTTTTTAAAATGCACCTCTCCCCCCCTTTTTTAAGGCACAGTAGCTATTAACGTACACATTTTATTTATAGGGTACATATAAACTGTTTCAAACAAATTTACTCCGAGCAGCATGTAATTTCGCAACCGTCTAATTTGGATTTAAAGAAAATATAATATAAGTAACAAAATAAATCATAACTAAAATTTATAAAGCACATAAATAAATTGGGACTTTAAACCAAAGAATCTAATCGCTGTGCAGAATAGTCACAACATCCTGCCCTCAAGGCTTAATAGAACAACTAAGTTTTTAAGCTTTCTGAAATTCAGGAGGGAAGAGACTATTTTAATATTTTTGGAGGGAGGCACTATTCCAGGGAAGAGTGAATGAAAAGCAGGAAGCTTTTATCTAAATAAACCAACTGCCCCCCAAACTATACAATATTAATAATGACATTTCATGAAAGAGAAGGCCAACAATAGTTTGTTCTGGACCTTTACAATCTTTCTACACAAATTAAATGTATTAGGAGAAAGGACAGAAGAAACATGAAATATCCTAGTCTGAATGTAGGCCTTTCCTCACTTGCATCTAAACATCTGGCTGGGGATCTTCTTCAACGGTCAGCAAGGCCAACTGCCATATAAAGATGAACAACAGAACTATTTGCTCTGCTGCTGAGGGTATTCTTTGGCTGTTTCTTATCACAGTTGCCTTCTGCAGGAATCATGAAACATTGAGAAGTTGTTTTCTGGTTTTCCTTTTCATTCCCCATCTTCTTTTTCTTTGATGTTATACGATTGTAAACCTAAAAACCCAGGGACTGAGTTTTTGTTTAAAAATATTGTTGTGTAAGCTGTTCTAGGAGTTTCTTAAACTGATCAGCAGGGTATAAATGCTTTACATAAAAAATAAACTGCTGGTGTTACATATGAATTAACATAATGCTAGGGGAGTTGAAACACTTCAAACAAGTTGAATTTTATTTTTTATCTTATTTTCCAACAGAATTGGGATTTTTTGGCACTTTTAGACCTCAGATAAATTAGTACAATTCAAGAAAATGGGAGAAGGAAACAGATTTTTTTTCCAGTTTCCTGTCAACTTCTAAAACTTTGTGCCTACAAAGAAGATGATAAGAGTACCTGGAGCAGCAGGTGAGGGCAATGCATAGTTCTTCTCTTCTTCCATAAACTGTAAGGCAACTGTACAGAAATTGGTTTCATACTGAACCACATGGTGACTCAGTGCCACAACTAACTCCTGTTGAGAAACAAAGATGAAAAATAGATCTTTCAATCCCATGGACATCAAGAAATTAACCATAAGAATGTTCCATCACGCGAGAGCTGCTACCAAGTGCCTGGCAAATAGCTTGAAGTGCATATCACAGGATACCTATCAGTAACATTGAAGTTATAGGAAGATTTACCATAATGCTTTCATTATCATAGTTAGTTAAAGCAATAATCACCAGAAACTTCAACTAAAACTAAATCTAATGTCAGAATCAAGAAATGACATCCTTCTTTTACTCTTGTACATTGATTAGACTACACCTAGAACACTATCTTCAGTTTGGGGCACTGCACTGACAAATCAGACGGCATGGACAGGATAGTAATCAAAATGATATACAGCCTGGAAGGAAAAAAAAAAGAATTAGGAAGAACAGTTGAAGACACTGCGTATGTTTAGCTTGGAGATGACTGCAGGAAGTCATGATGCATTGTTTAGAGTTATTTCAGAAGACAGTACTCAAAATGATAGATTTGAACTATAAGGAAGTAAATTTTGGCAGAACATCAAGATAGATCTGTCCAAGAATGGAATCACTTGGAAGGTGGTGGACTCTCCTTCTCTGGAGTTCTTTAAGAAAAATTCCCTTCCAGCCCTTTACTTTCTTAGCTTTAGAAAATGAAAACTATCTATCCCATCTATCTAAACACAGAAAATCTGACCTAAGCTTGCTTAGAGTACAATGTCACAATCACACTATAAATATAACAGGAATGGAGGAAGAGCAGAAAGCATATTCTTCTACAAAATATGGAGTCTGTTCAAAGTTGTGAGCGTTGTATTTTTTTTTTCCTGTTCAATCTTTGAGACTGTCTGGACCAATCCCTGCAGTTTTCTTGGTAAGGTTTTTCAGAAGTGGTTTGCCATTGCCTCCTTCCTAGGGCTAAGAGAAAGTGATTGGCCCAAGGTCACCTAACTGGATTTGTGCCTAATGCAACTCATGGTCTCCTGGTTTCTAGCCTGATACCTTAACCACTACACCAAACTGGCTCTTAACATTATATAATCTTTTACAAATAAATCCCAAACTCCAGACAGATTCCAATATAAAAGTCTCAGGGGCCTCTTAGAAATTGCATTATTCCTTGGGAAACACCTATTATAGACTTTTAATTTGGAAAATAACACCCTCACTCATTGCTAAATAATATTTGACTGGGATTGTTTTTGGAATGATACCTACACACATAGAATAAGCTTTCGCACTGTATAAAGCCAAAGTTTAGTTAAACAAGGTTTCAAGCAATAGACTAAGCCAATAAGCATTCTGTTCAAACACAATGGATGAATTCCCATAACATGTTAAACCCAAACCAAAGCTTTACCTCATTATGGATTAAGTACAGTGTGTGAATCCATACATAGAAAACATTACATGAACATTTCCCCCACAACAGCAGCCCTGGGGAGGTGGGTTGGGCTGAGAGAGAATGATTGGGCAAGGTCACCCAGTTGGCTTTCATGGCTAGGGTGGGATTTGAACTCACTATCTCCCACTTTCTAGCCTGGTGCCTTAGTAATTCCAAAATAGTACCAAGGAAGCAATTATCATGTAGGGCAGGGGTAGGGAACCTTGGCTCTTTTATGACTTGTGGACTTCAATACCCAGAATTCCTGAACCAGCCATGCTGACTCAGGAATTCTGGGAGTTGAAGTCCACAAGTCATAAAAGAGCCAAGATTCCCTACCCCTAATCTAGGGGAATCAGTTCCAGGTTTCAGCTATTACCGAGACTCTCATGGTTAGGTTCTTGATTTTATTTAAGTAGCCATGTTACAGTTTTTGAAGGAAAGCAAAGAGATAATTTTTGTGACAGTCTGAATTTAACATTTTTATATCAGACTTGGATTTCTGGATTGAACAATATTTCCCATCTTTTACAAAAATGCATTGGGCTCTTCCTGTTTACTTCTAAGATATGAAGAGCACATACATTTCCTTCAATCTTTTCCTTGAAACCAGCTGACAGCAATGCTTAGCCAATATATTCTCTTTTGCTTTAGTGTAGTTGAAAGCTTTTGTGAGCATAAAAAAAAGCAAGAAAATCAAGTCCCTAGAAATCAGCATTCTGACAAAATTAATACCCATCTGTCACCTCAAGTGAGAATGAGGGCACTTTTTTTATATGCTGCTTGGTGAAACATTGATTTTTCCTTCACTTTAGCATAAGGATCTGAAGAAAGCAGGAACATTTGACTCCAAAATGTATTATTTGCAACAAAAGGCTTTTTATTCTTGGCCAGGCTACCCTCCTTATTATTTGATTCAAACCAGTATTGTCAAACTGATGTACTGTCCTGGAAATAGTGAATAGGAAGAGATGAAATTACAGCATTCTTTTCCTATCCATAGATAATTTTATCCATTAAAATATAATTTACCATGCTACCATTTTAGTTTAGGCTGAAGACAACCTGCCTTATTAAAAAAGGCAATTATTTTCTGGAACTACCAGAAGATGAAACTATGAAACTGGCAATTGGAAATCTTAAAAATCTCAGATTTATTTTCTTCAAATGTCTATCTACAATGAATTAAGAAAAATAGTAGCTATAAAAGAAGGCCAGAAACCTATCCTTGCATTTTATTTACAGATGTACTACTAAGGCATCAGGCTAGCAACTGGGAGATCGTGAGTTCTAGTCCCGCCTTAGGAATTAAACCAGCTGGATGACCATAGGTCATCACTTTCTGTCAGCCCCAGGAAGGAGGCAATAGCAAATTACTTCTGAAAAACCTTGCCAAGAAAATAGCAGGGATTTGTCCAGGCAGTGTCTGAAAATTGGATATGATTGAATGGAAGGGGGGGAAAAACATATAGAAGAGTTAGCTAGAAAAGATCAAAAACAGTCTGCATACAATATAGTAATACCAAGCAGGTCATTCTGGGCACTTTATACCTCAGTGTTATCATATGCTACTTTTCTGTAAAAGGAAATCCGAGCAGACCAAGATCAGTTTATTAAATCCTACCCTTGCCCGCCAGGGCCAGGTTAAGGAGAGCTATTTCTTGAATGAAGTTGTCTTCTTTCATTCCTGCATTGTCCTATACTTCCCTTTTTCTTCTAGAGGACTGCCACATATTTCTGTTTCCAGTAGAAAATTGTTATTTCATATTTAATGTCACAGATAATGTAAAACTGTGCTATGCAAACAGTGAGCAACAGAAAAGCCTTTCAGAACCCATCTCCTAAGAGGAATGAAAAATTTCTTCAAATTGTCTTCCTTCTGAAAGCATAGAACAAGACAGAAATCTCCTCCTCCTCCTTCTCCCCCTCCCTGTTGTTGTTTAAACAAAGGAGCTCCAGATAAAAGTAGTGGTATACAATCTAACAGCTTGCTGATGACAATTACCACTTCTCTTTGGCATTCAGCAGCACACTTTCCAACAGTGAATATTTTGCCAGGTCTAAAATTATCCTTTTTAAATACCCAGTTTTTCATTATTTTGTTATACAATGGTCCTTTTCTATTCCAAAAAGGATTATTCACACTGAAATGCCACATTGATAACAACCCAACTGGGTGCAAAGAACTATCAGGTCAGACAAGAAACAGCACCTCATGTTTTAGAAGGACGGCCCACTGGAGGGGTGATAGCAAAATGGTAGCTATATCCATCCCTCTAGCTCAGGGGTCCTCAACCTTGACAACTTTAAGACTTGTGGACTTCAACTCCCAGAATTCCTCAGCCAGCCAAGCTGGCTGAGGAATTCTGGGAGTTGAAGTCCACAAGTCTTAAAGTTGCCAAGGTTGAGGACCCCTGCTCTAGCTCCATCCAACGTGTCTTTTGCAGTAAGTGCTTTCTATCAAACTCTGTGAGTTCAGCTTAACTTTGTTTCTTTTAAAACAGTTTTCAGGCCGAAAACACAAAACCAAGTGCAAAAATGATACTTTTGGAAGTGTCCTCTCAGGTAAGGAAGAGGCAAAATAATCTAAATCACCTGACTAGCCATTCAGAGAAATCACTGATGAGCCACAGCCAATAAAACCTAAAGTGCAGAAAATTAGATGACAGAGGTAGCCATCAAGCAGCTGAAATCCCCGGGGAGGGCCTTACGCATTAACTCCCTTTTTACCCACTTCTCATGAGTCAGCAGAATAAAGAAAAATAAATGTCGGCTCCAGTTTCTCTTTTGTTAGAAGGATTTTATCTGAAAGAACTGATAAGTTGGGAAAGCGGTGCCTGCTCATACATAAAGCACCTCCAGTTACCAGGGATCAACACTGAAAAGGAGAAGAAGCTGGAGGAGGAAGAGGAGGAGAGAAGGGCAGCTTTTAAAATCCCACAGTACTTTCCCCTGAGTGAAAAACAGGCTAAAATCCCCTTTCTAAGCTCTTAACTGCTATAAAAAGTAGAAACAAAGAACTGCCCCTCTCTCTTTGATTTGGGTACAGTCCTTAGAGCCCTCTCATTTCCCACGGAAATTTGGTATCAATCCTATGAGCCAGTTTTAGGTCAGATCATCTTCTAGAACTCATAGTAAGGACTGGTATCAGGAAAAAAACAACGCCTCAGTTAACAAAGATATTCAGAATGTTATGCACAGGTACTCCTCATTTAACAACCATTCATTCAGTGACTGATCCTCAAAGTTCCAGTCATCCCAGCATCCCCATGGTCACATGATCGAGACCTGGGTGCTTGCCAAGTGGCTTGCACTTAAGAAAGTTGCAGCGTTCTATAGCCACAAGATCTCTGCTATGTTCTTTCCTACTGGCTTCCCCAAAGCAAACTCAGGGGGAAAGCCAGTAGGAAAAACTGCAAGTTGTTCAAGTAAGTTGCTCACACTCTCCTTCACCTGGCAGCAACCACTGTGCTTGTGTACTGATGTACTCTCCTCTACATGGCAGCAGCCACCTTTGGTCCTGCCATGTCTGTACTTTGTCAGCTACCCACAGACCCTCCTGCACATAACAGCAGACACTTACCAGCTAGCTGGTCTACTTACAAGCCACCTGGGACTTTCTTGATGATCTTCGCTTAACAAGGAAATAGAGAGTGCTGGGAACTCTAACTAATTGCCAACTGATGTGATCCTGTGACATCACGTTTTACGACTGCATCACTTAGCAACAGAAATTCCAGCCCCAATTACTGTTGTTAACTGAGGAGTGCCTGTATTTAAAACTAATAAGGCCATGATACTATCTATCTATCCCTCCTAACCCTTTGCTATACCTTTCGGACCATGGGGCTTCCATCATTAATGAGCTGGGCCAGCATCATGGCAACATTGTGATCTATAGTAGTGGAATGATCTGTCCGCTCAGCAGAATTGCCTACAAAAGTGCCAAGGGCAAAGACTGCCGCACAGCGAACCTACAAGAGAAAGAGAAGGCATCATAACAGAGCATAAGAGTCCGTACCTACTACTTTGCCCAAAATAGGCCAAATCAAGTTTTCCACTGAAAAATGCAGATGTAAATCAGACATACTTGTTTCATAGGGCCAAGAGATATTCAGACTGGAAACTTGTTCAAAAAATTTAAACATGTACTCAATGCAGTCTAATAAGTAACAAGAAACGTTAATTGATTAAAGAGCTCTCCACATCTATTTGCACATTTGTTAATTTGCTGCTGCTAGCTGAAGCGTTAGAAGTACTTTAAAGGCATATTTGGTTTTCCCACTAAAGTGAATGCTTTACAATCAATGTCGTTATCTTCTAAACAATGAATGATTAGATTTATCAATTAAAATCAATATAGTTATAGTTAAACTGAGTCAGGTTGCATTCCTATTGTAGGAAGTCCTCCAAACAAGTCATTAAGCAAAGCGATTCCTAAGTGAAACCATGTCTGTGCTTATGACCTTACTTCAGCTTCCCTTTGCTTGACAGACCTACAAAGATCATAAATATGAGAACTGGTTATAAAATTACTTTTTCATCAGCGTCATAACTGTGAACGGTCATTAAATGAGGCTAAGCAAGGACTACCTGCGGTCAAGCTTAACCCAAAGCCTTTAAAAAAGTAGCATGTTGGCTCTTTTTAATATCTCAACGGTCATCCTGCAAAAACGGCGCCTGGCTCCTCCCTTTACCAGTGTTTCTCAACCTTGGCAACTTTACGATGTGTGGACTTCAACTCCCAAAATTCTCCAGCTAGCAATGGTAGCTGGAGAATTCTGGGAGTTGAAGTCCACAACATCGTAAAGTTGCCAAGGTTGAGAAACACTGCTTTAGGCAGTCAACGAAGCAGCTTTGTAACATAGCAAAGCTAATTAAGGTAGCTAATTAAAACAGGGTCTCCTTGTTGAAAGAGATTTATTTTGAAACCTAGAGGGAGTACCTCGGGTATTGAATCGGAGAGAAGGCTATAGAGCTTTTCATGAGCGCTGTCCCTCACGCCGCACCACCTCGCAGAGTCAAAATTCTGCCAGATACGGCCCAAGCAAATTGCCACCCACTGGCGCAGTAGAGGGTGTGGATCATTCAGCTGCTCCAGGCAAATGGCAATCAAGTTCCCTTGGAGGCAAGCTTCCTGCAAAAAAGGGCCTTCATGACATGGCAATCCATTTCTTGTCAGTATATAAATCTTAAAGGCAAGATATTCCCAAGAGGAATGAGGCAGAAATGGCCGGGCTTAAATCAGTGCTGTCTAACTTTTTTTTTACTCAAGGTTACTGAGTCAAGCCTCACTTTTTCTTCACTTGTACTCACCTGTCCTGTGTTGTAGTTGTTGACAATCACTGCCAGGATGAAAGCTGTCATTGTTCTGTGTTCAGCCTTAACATATAGACACAAAAATATTTTTATTCATGAATCTTGGGTAAAGCAACACAGGAATGCTTTAGGCAAAAGCTTTAAAGGAGAAACTGGCATCTTTGACAAAGATTTGCGCTGCTGGAGGACTCCAGGAAGTTGTAAACTTAATATACAAAAATTATGTTATTTAACTGAACTGGAAAATGAGCAGGAAAGCAAACCAATCCTTTTCAGATGGTGATATGGTTGCCCTCCGATAAGAATTCATTCAACTTCAAGATTGAAGTTTTCTAACGTGATGTCAGACAGTGCTGTTTGAAAATACAAATATCAACAGTCACAAAGTTAATATAGTTAATACATAGTACAAAGACAGAAATGTGTCCAAATAAGAAGCCTGTATACAGCTCTTGGAGTTGGTACATTTTCTACTAACTCTATATTTTGTGCATGTCAAATAGGCAAATAGTATTGCTTTTGCTTTGTGCTTCAAATGCTGTTAAAGCACCATACAAAAACATTTTCCAAGGTCACTTGAAAGAGTGAAAATGATTTTTTTTCTAACATTTTTCCATGTTACACATTATTAAAAATATACGAGGAAGGAACTGGGCCCCACTGATTCATAGAAGAACTGCAGTTTATAGAAAAAGTGGGATTCTTAGCACAATTATTTTTCTCAACAGACTATATTTATAGTGGGTGCTCGCGTAACAACCATTCTCTTAGTTAGAATAGAATAGAGCTGGAAGGGACCTTGGAGGTCTTCTAGTCCAGCCCTCCGCTCAAGCAGGAGGATCTATACAATTTCAGACAAGTGACTATCCAGTCTCTTAAAAACCTCCAGTGATGGAGCACCCACAATTTCTGAGGGCAAGCTGTTCCACTGGTTAATTGTCCTCACTGTCAGGAACTTTCTCCTTAATTCCAGGTTGCTTCTCTCTTTGATCAGTTTCCAACCAAAAGAACAGAGATGGGGAGAGCCAGGCAGAGAGGAGGAGTTGAAGCAGAGGCAGTTCATTTCAGGCAGGAGAAAAAACAAGGTTTGGCTTAATGGCTTCATATTCCTTGATCTAGCGACTGCAACTAGGACTGCCGGAATTGCTGTCGTTAAGTAGTGTGATCATGTGATGTTTTGCTTAACAACTGCTTCACTTAAGAACAGAAATTCTGCTCCCAGGTAGGCATCTATGGAGATTCTCAGTCATCTGGGTCATGGTTGCCCCAAAGGTGCTTTTTCAAAAGGCAACTGGACTTTCTTTGTTTTTCCTTGAAGGCATTTCGCTTCTCATTCAAGACGTTTCTTCAGTTCTGAAGAAGCTTCTTGGATGAGAAGCGAAATGTCTTCAAAAAAAACAACAAAAAAAAAACAACAACAAAGAAAGTCCAGTTGCCTTTTGAAAAAGCATCTTTGGGTCCCAGGTAGGGTTGATAAGTGAAGATTATTTGTATAACTATTCTTACACAGTAACTTTTTCATATGGAACTATTATCCAGGTCTGCTGTGATCTTATTTACAAAGACCAAAGTAGTTCAGTTGAAGAAAAATAATTAAAATGTATTGCTCCTTGTGAAATATAGAATCTCTTACTCTAACATTGCTATAAGAACATAAGAGGAGCAGACCAAAGGCTAACCTGCTTTCCAACAACAAACAAGTTCCCTCATTCCAAAAGTAGGGGATGAAGGCAACAGCCTCCCCTTACTCTAGCATAAGGCACTCAACAGCTTTTGGATGCTGTCGTTTCATTTTGTTCTGATGGACAGACTACAGCCTAGTCGCATGTTATTTCCATGTAACTAATGGCAGAAGAAAGGTCCTACCACGTTGGTATAATGTTGCTCCCTGAGCTTGAGCATGAAGAGTTGAATAGGAAAATTTACTTCTGAGCTGGGGCTCTTATGTTGGGGGCCCATCTAACAGAATTGTGCATACTGTATAGATCAGTGATGGCGAACCTTTTAGAGACCGAGTGCCCAAATTTCAACCCAAAACCCACTTATGTATCACCGGGTGCCGGGTGGGCATGGCCTGCCAGGTGGGCGAGGCTACAGTGGTCATGGCAGATGGGTGGGCGGGGCCAGGGTGGGCAGGGCCAGCTCCATGTTGCTCCTGGGGAGGGATGTCTGTGGGGGCTGGGCAGGGTTGGGGGAGATCCAGGGGGTCTCTGGCAGGTGGGGAGGTGGGCAGGAGGCTCGTCCTGCAGGGTGAGGCGAGACAAGGTGAGGCAGGGGCTGGGGCAGCTGCTGCCTGACACCATCGGCCTCTGCACACAGAGGCCAGCGAGCGCATGGGTGCTGGGATGCATCTGACCACGTGGGACCTCGGCGAGTTAGCGAGCGGCTGGTTGAAGAGGAGGGTTGCCATCTCCGGGGCATGTCGCGTGTGCCCACAGAGAGTGCTCTGAGTGCCGCCTCTGGCACGTGTGCCATAGGTTCGCCACCACTGGTATAGATGATTAAGGAGAAATGCTTCAGACCTCATGAAAACACAGTACTTTCCCACTATTCATGAAAAAAGGTACAGTTGCTTTAAGAATTATATTAATTTTAAGGAACCACAGAAGCCTGAAAAAAGCAGGTCTGTTACAATCAATAGCAGAGAAGTATTTGTGCATGGTCTGAATCATTTTCAAGGCGTGCACAACCCAGTGTCAAAATCAAGACAACTGTGATAACACAAAGCAATCTCATAGGAAAGCAGCTGGACATAAATAGACTCTCTTATTCCCATCAGGGTGCTCAACAGAGGAAGTCAGGGAAATGAAGTTAGCATAAGAGGACTATCTCAGATACCTTCCTTTTGAATAGGGCGTGAATAGCCCATCCAGTCAGTAATTTAATTAACAAACAAGCACACTATCATCATGTTTTATATTAATTAATTCAATAAGATTAATTCAGCCATATCGCATGAAGAAGTATTTTCCCATGCCTGCCCTGAATACACTGTCAATATTTTTAATTGCTTAAGGAGAGGGAAAAAGTTATATTTACTTTTTTCACTGCTGTTATTCAACGAAGCATACTGCATATTAGAATTGCATAAGAACTCTTACCATCTACAAAACCTCATTAAGTCACATAAGAGTTGCATGTGAGCCAAGACACAACACATAAAATGTAAACAGATGGATTGGGGGGGGGGGAAGCGATGGAAAGGAAACGGGATTGATTACTTAATCTTACCGG
Organism: Protobothrops mucrosquamatus; assembly: GCF_001527695.2. Taxonomy (NCBI): domain Eukaryota; kingdom Metazoa; phylum Chordata; class Lepidosauria; order Squamata; family Viperidae; genus Protobothrops; species Protobothrops mucrosquamatus. The sequence continues at coordinate 448,877 of NW_015386175.1, read as the reverse complement.
CATATAAGGATCTGCCAAAACAGAAAGGAAATACTTGTGACCATTGTCCTTCACAAGGTCAGCTTGGCATGACTAAAAAACAAGATTGAGGGTGAGGAGAGAGAAGAAAGAACAGAGTTAAGTTCAATAACCTGAAAAAAATCTTCTTCTAAGCCTTCAGATGATTTATGAATATTTCATGGCGTAGTAATTTTTCTCCTTCAAATTCAATTTTCAATTGATTTGAGAAACAAAATAGCAGAAGTAAGCTTCTTCTGCCAGGACATCAGCCAAGAAATCTTGATCAAAATTTATATCATGGAAGTAAAGGACATCTGCTCCATGCCCAAGGCCCACAGGCAGTTTTGTTTGCTTGGAGAGTCCTTTGAAGCAATTACCAAAAAACTTTACCTTCAATGAACAGTACATCTTTTGTTCATTCAGTCTGTACAATGAACTAGGAGAACAATCATCTGTAAGCCAGGTGTAGTGAAAAAACAATCTTCTTCCACAATAGTCAACTGTATTTTTTTCCCTAACTGATAAAATCTAAGGGCTCTTCTGCTTCATCTTTTGTAATATCTATGCATAAAGCCTAGAGAAGAGGGAACAAACTTAATGACTGACATACTTTTTCTTTCAACAGTTATGCTGGGTGACTCCTTTGGCACTCATATCTTTTTTTTTTAATTGTCTGGCTAAAATCAAGTCTCCTCAATTTATGTAGTTACAAGTCATAATTGTATATGTACATACATTCCCCCAACATGATCATTATCTACATATATCACCAAGTCTCCTTTCTTTCTTTTAATGAAATTGCTCAAGCTGTTCTTCTTGAGCTCAAATAGAGACAGGAAGCAAGGGACATCACAAGCACCCTAGCACAGAGGTCCCCAACCTTTTGGGCACCAGGGACCGGTTCCGTGGAGAGAGGGTTTTCTGTGGACCGGAGGGGGCACGGTTTTGTGTGTTGCCTGCATTTTACAGATGAGGCTTTGCTTGTTTGTGCGGCCCGGTTGCTGGCATGCCGCGGCCCGGTACTGGTCCACGGACTGGGGTTTGGGGACCTCTGCCCTAGCACACACGATCACAAAGGCATTGATTTTGCTTTCATCTTTTTTTGAAAGGGGGGAGACAAAAAAACCTCGAGTGTAAAGAGGTGCTGAAGAAATAAAACACTGCTTTATTGCTGCTCTGTTCTTGGTAATATCTAATCGATATGGATGAATACAGTTGCTGAGGCACAGAGGATTCTTTATGTGAAGGTTTGTACATGACAATAAGGCAGAGAAACTTCCATACTACAGTTCTGCTGTGCTGCTTGAAAGGGAGAGTGAGCGGTGCCACTGCTGCAGTCCTTTATGTCAGTTCAAAACCACTGCTCACCCCATTAAATATACAACATAGGTTTAATTTTTTTCCCTCTACCCAGAATTGTTAATATTATTTTATATTATATCGTATCTCCTTTCGTTTATCTTAGTTCTACATGTTGCAATGTAAAAAAGGATGCTCTGTAAACAAACAAAAACGCTTTTTAGGAGCTCTGATTCTTAAGGGAAGGAAATCAGAAGAGGGCTAAAATCTATAACAGAAAGTCCTGAGACTCATATACGAAAAGCAACAGATGGAAAAACATTCAAAGTATTAAGCTGGGACCGGATGCCAAAGCATAAATGAATTAGAAAAAAAAAGCGCCAAAGTTTATACTTCATCTGTTTAATATTTTACAGAAAAGCTGGAGCAATGGCAGAGCAAAAAATAGTTATCAAACTATTGTATTGCTGATTAAGCTTGAAGAAGCTATGATAGGAGAAAAGCAGACAGGAGTATTCCTTTCTACTGGTGATCCTAATTAGGATTGTTGGGAATTCTAGCCATACCTGGAGGGCCACGTTTCTCCTTCTCTGAATTACAGCTTTAATTACAAGATTAAGACTAGAAAAATTACAGTATCAGGGAAAACCTCAGAACAAGAAATAATTGTCACGGAGTAGAAACTATTAAAAAAATAAACCAAATATCTCTCCAGGAGCATGCCTGATAGCCTCATCAAAATTCAAGTACATTTGCTTAGATTTTATGGAAAACAACGCACAAATACAAGCACACATGTACACACACACACCAGGTTATCAAGAGAGAAACTTCAGTAAAACAACCAATACTGAAACATATATTCTAAAACAATAAGCATTAATTGTATAGATTCTTCTGTCTAAACAAATACTCAGAATTAATTCACCTGAAGCATATATCAAATGTGTATATTGGTAGGAACAACTTCATCTTTACTTCAGTTAGATCCCTTCTGATTCTTCAGAAATTCTACTTATACTAAAAATTTAAATTTATTACAATTGTATTATTATTATGAACATTTGTATACCATTCTAGGGCCTGATGGTATTGAGGTGGTATATAAACTGCAGAAATGAATTCATTAAAAAGGAATACATCACATAGAATAGACCAGATTTTGGGATGTTGCAATTTAGGGGCCATTCACACATGAACAAGCAGTCATACATGGGTCATTCTGAATGGCTACCTCTGAAGTTTGCTTAATGAAGAAAGCCATATACTGAGTAGTGGGATTCAGCCAGTTCGCACCAGTTCAGAGAACCGGTAGCTAATTTTTTGTTGCCCAGGCCCAGAATGGACTTCTGGAAGCGGCATCCACACAGAGAACCAGTTGTTCACATATTTGAATCCCACCACTGCATATACTGTATGTACAACTGCTTCCTCCACAGATGAAAGTTCTTTTTGTGAGGACTCCATGGTAAGTTGGAGCATGTGGAATAGCTTGTCACATGGAATAATTACTATTGGGAACAAATCATAGCAACCTCTGCATGAGTCTTTATCCACTTGTATCGATCCTACATCAGTTTGTATGTTAGGAGTTAACATAATAAAAGTCTGATGATATGGATCTGAAAAAAAATTCTTATACCACCAAAAAGCATATTAACACATTGGGAACAGGTTAATATCTTTGATAGTATTTTCAAACCTACCTCATTTATTTTCTCCTCAGTTAAGTGGATGTTTGTTCTTTATGAATTTACAAGAGCCAATGTAGGGTAATGATAATTGTTGCACAGGAATGGGAGAAACACGTGTTTTAGTCCCCTCAGCCATGGGATGGTTTTAGACCAGCAGTCCCCACCTTTCCAGCGTGGCGGCCCGGTGTGGAGGGGGAGAGGGAATGGTTTTGTGAGAGTGGCGGATGTGTGCACATGCACAGCTCCATTTGTGTGACAGGTGGTGTACACACCCACCACACATGCAAGGGGAGTTTCATGTGGGAGCGCAAGTGCCCATTGCTCACACAAGGGGAATTTCACTCGCGTGAGGGGAGCTATGCGCACACACACTTGCCTGATGCTTTTCATGCCCTAGTTCTGAACAGGCTGTGGTCCAGTAGTGAGCCGCGGCCCGGGAGTTAGGGACCCCTGCTTAAGACTAATTATTCTCACTTAACATGTCTCACAGAATTGTTATGGGGGAAAATGAAGGCGGGGAGAGACATATACATTGCCTGAGCTCTTGTAGAAAAGCTAAAGTATATATGTAGTCCTCAACTTACGACCAAAATTGAGCCCAAAATTTCATTGCTAAGCAAGGCAGATATTTAAATGAATTTTGCCCAATTTTACAACCTTTCTTGCTACAGTTGTTATGTAAATCACTGCAGTTAAGTTAGTAATACGATTGTTAAGTGAATCTGGCTCCCCCACTGACATTGTTTCTCAGAAAGTTGCAAAAGGTAATCACCTGATCCTGGGACACTGCAATCATCATAAATACATGCCAGTTGTCAAGCGGCTGAATTTTGATCACATGACCATTGGCCATCAGTGTGAAAAATGGTCATAAGTCACTATTTTCAAGGCCGTTGTATCTTGGAATGGTCACTAAATGAATGGTTGTAAGTCAAGGACTACCTGCAAATCAAATAACTAAATGTCTATGGAGATTCTCAATCATCCAGATCATGGTTGTCCCAAAGGTGCTTTTTCAAAACTGGACTTTTTCAACTGGGCTTTGTTTTTTCCTTGAAGATGTTTTGCTTCTCATCTAGGAAGCTTCTTCAGTTCTTCAGCAAAAAGTCTTTAAGAAAAAAACAAAGAAAGTCCAGTTGTCTTTTGAAAAAGCACTTTTGGGGTAACTAACTAAACAGGATTATAAATTGCTTGCCAGTTAGAGATGGCAAGCAATCTCAGACATTGCTTGCCATCTGTAACTGAGGAGGTCCTCCTAGGGATCCTGGAGCAGGGCACACTGAAAGCACAGCAGAAATTCTTCAGATCTTTCAGTTCTCCATAAAAACACCATCCACCATTTTGTTAGTGTTTAATAACGAGGATGGGACATACTCTTGTTTTTCCACGAGGAAAAATTTCCCTTGGAAGTGAACTTTCCTCACATTTCCCATGAGATGACAATTAAATAAACAAGAACCCAGCAGCCTGATTTGTAGTTTCAAGAATTCCCATTATCAACTGTTTTCTGAGATACCCTTTACTAGCACTTCGGCTCAGGCTTTGGGGATGACATATTAAGGCCAGAAAAAGAGGACAAATGAATATAAATACAGATATATTTATATAAAAGGCAAAAGTTACATTCCAAAGAAGGGAGAAAGTTGACTTGAATCTTCCTTTTGGATAATACATAACAGGCACTTCAGGAACGGTGCCAATGCATTTTTTAAATCAGTAATAAGGCATAAAGAAAGGGAGGACATAACTGTCAAAAGAAAGAAGCTAAAAAAGACACAAATGAAGAAGAATACAGTATTCCATTGCTGAGGTAATTAACGATGCCTATTACAGAGAGCTACGAAAGAAAGTGGAGCTTTTTGCCCTGAGAGGGTTGAAATGACTACTTATGTTGGGATTCTTTTTAACAGTGTTGCCCAATATTCTGATTCTGTATTTATTGATTGATTTATTTTTGTCATTTATTTTTGTATATTTCAGGTGGTGACCCTTTGAGAACTTTATGCAATGAAATTTCATTTTAATGTACTGTATTCCGATCAGTGTACATTCAAAGTGACAATAAAGTTATCATTCTATTCTATTCTATTCTATTCTATTCTATTCTATTCTATTCTATTCTATTCTATTCTATTCTATTCTATTCGTTACTAATTGTTAAGGAAAGGAGATAGTTTCCTACTAGAATCACAACTCTGCCATGGAAGCCTATGCTATATGGATTGTTAATGCATATGCATTTCATTAGCATATCAGTAGTTATGACATCATACTACTCTTTATAATTTCTGCATGTAGGATGTTTCATAGATACTTAAGACACCCAACTTGAAGTGTCCATTTTTCCTTTTGAAAGTGTACAGCTTTATACTAATGTGATTGTTTCTCACTTATTTATTATAAGCATCACATTGACACCACTCTTGTTAGTATGACGCATTCATTCTCCCTAAATTTATGTGCCATCAGAAATGGAGGATAGCATCAATTATGCTTCTCTTATTATAGTCACTACTTTTAGTGATGTGCCATTTTTCTGTGTAGGCTGAACATTAATTTGATTCAGGGACTGATCATTGCTTGAGTATAGTTGCATTTATTGACCAACTTATCCATGACAGTTCTTCTCAAAGTGTGGGTCATGACTCCCCCCGAGACAATGGATTATGAGGCAGTACCTTCTGAGCTTGACTTTTCCAAGCAGACTTACATTGCTTTCATGTAAAACTAAGAAAACTTTGGCCATTTTACTTGACCTGTTGAGGAAATTAAGACAGAGAGGAAGGAAGGAGGAACTGCGAAGAGTGAACCACCAAGGTTGGACATGGATTTACAAGTTCCAATCTGAAAGGTGAAGTGAAGATGGGTTGTGACTATTATCTCAGTTTCATTGCCTGGAGACAGAAAGCACCAAAAGAAATTCAGAGCCTATCAGATGTCTATAGAGATTCTCAATCATCCAGGTCATGGTTGTCCCAAAGGTGCTTTTTCAAGATGCAACTGTACTTTCTTTGTTTTTTCATTGAAGACATTTCATTTTTCATCCAAAAACTGAAGAAGCTTCTTGGATGAGAAGCTAAACGTCTTCAAGGAAAAAACAAAGAAAGTACAGTTGCCTTTTGAAAAAGCACCTTTGGGTCAGAGCCTACCAGTGTTTCCAAGCATTTTAAGAGAACCAGTGAAAATGTTTTATTTCCTTTTCAGTTCTCTTTTCCTGACTTTGATGAATGAAAATAGCAGTCTTCAAAAGGAAACTCAGGTTTCAGGAATTATACACAAGTAAGCAAATTCATTCTTTTCATTAAAAATATTTCTATTTCTTTTTTAAAAAACAAACTTCTGCTTATTTCCAATTAAAGAATTTTATTTATTTAAACTAACTATACTCAAAGAATGAAATGTTCATGTGGACAAGAGACATTCAATCAAAGCATGCACAAAAATATTCAGAAGAAAGGCTCATTCCTACTTATTTATACTGACTAAATGGAAGATCTTTAATTGTACAGGCTGCTAAAGGAATGTGTATTATTGCATAATTATAATATCCTTCCCTTTCTGCATTTCAAATTCTTTGTTAATCCTACAGCCAAAAGAATAAAATATTGAAGATACTTCTGTTCAGAGAAACACACATTAAAAGCTAACAGGAAGAAAGTAAGTAGGTATTTTGAACTTCACTGTTTATGTTCAGTGCAGATATTTTGCATGCCATCAGCAGTCAGGATAATTCATGTATGAAAAATGTATGAAAATGTACGAAAAAGTCTTTGCAACCTTTGGTATTATTTGTTCACTTAGATTTCCTTTATCTGTCAGTAAGGCCTATGAGGTTCAGCAGCAAAGACATCTGAAAGGGACAAATCCTTTTTAAAATAACTGTATAAAGTGAAGCACAGCTCTAACTGAACCAAGCTCAAACTAAGTCTGCTTCAAAATTGTGTTATTTATACTTGCATTTTGCTCTCCTATGGACATCTAGAATACTGATTAGTTTTCCGCCCACTATGCTCTGTCATTTCTACAGTATCATGCACTTCCAGACATTGTAATTCTTACAACAACCTTTGAAGGCATTGACTTAAGGTATTATTAAATTACATGTGATAGCTGAGAGAAACTAATCTGTCTAGCGCTAAAGTCATACAGAGGGAAGATATGAACTGAGCATTTACTGAATCACAGCTCAATTTGTAATTCTTAGTCTACAGCACAGCAGTAGTTGGACAGCAACTTGAAAAAAATCTCTGTACCCCCCCCCCAGCTTCCTTAATTCTACTATTTGATTTTTTTTCTATTGCACTATTCTATTGCACAATTCCACAGATGCAACTCAAAAGAACAATTAATTGCAACATTTTTCTTATGGTAAATACAAAAAACTACAGTTTCCAGTATTTGATTACAGCAACTGAGGTAATACACTTAAGTCGTGCTCCTAGGATATTTGCCCACAATCATCATTCTCTGACGTAAGAGTTAAAAAACAATGGCCACATCAGAAATGCCTTCATCAGGGCCTGAACCTTATTAGAGGATCGTTTATTATTTTATTATTATTAATTTATTTGTATGCCGCCCATCTTGCTACCAAGCAATTCTGGGCACTTGTGAGTAGTGGTGGTCATGCATTGGACAATTCCCTTTCCTCACATCATTATCCTTCCTCTTCAAACATCATTACATTTCATGCTTTTTTTAAAAAAAATACTCTGATAAATCGTCAGGGAAATTAACAATGTATTCAAATTCAACACCGTATTGCAATATTACAAATACATTGTCCTCTTAAGTTTCCTAGTATTGGGCAACAAATCATGGCTTGAATAAATAAGACTATACCCTTCTTGGTCCCATTTTCAAAGAAGAGATTATGTCCTCTACTCCCACAGCCAAAATGTTATTGTTGTTATAGATCTGCACAGTGTTGCATGCCTTATTCAGTGAATATATTCTTATTCTGAATTATACATGGAGGTTTGATTGCCCAGCTAAACAAAAACATTCATCAAAGATAAGCTCCTTTTTTCCAAAACAGGTTGAGGACTATTTTTCATTTTCTTTGCTGTCTAAAATCCTTTTAGACATTATTCAAAATATATTTAATAACACTAAACATAACTCTAGATTAGCGGGAAAAGATGCCAGTGCTTGATCATGGCTCCTGCTTGTGCTAAGAGCATTAATCAGACAAGGCAATATAAAGAATCAGTCAACAACAAAATGTAGAATTTTAGGTTTTAAAAAAAGCTTTTGATGTTGTAATTTTTGCAGTAGCTAATAATTTTCATTTGCAATTACTTTAATGTGTAATGTATGCTGAACATTTGTAAACACAGCAGGCAGACTAACAAAAGTATATGAAAAGCAAATGAATATTTGTCCACGTATAAAAAAATTGTCTCGTACAGAATAGATACAACTAATATTAGATTACAAAAACACTAGCTAGTCAGAGAAAAATGAAGAGTCTGCACTTTACTATTGTCTATGATGATCATATTTCCAGCATGGTTTATTTTCATACCTATACATTACTTGAAGGAACTCGTTCCAAAATAGACCATTTTATTTAGATAGTATTAAACTGTTAGATTAATTAGCCAGCAAAAATGATTTGGACTTTGAGAATTTTATTTATTTAAACTTCAGAATAGGTTAGAGAGGAGAAGTCATGTCCAGACTTGAAAATTTCATGTACTATGTATTTTCTACTCCTTGGCCCCAAAAGCCGATAGCCTAATAATGGATATTTTATAGTTTTCAATGAAGGTGTAATTCCCCAGCTGAATGACTCACTGTTTAAAAATATTTTATATTTCATTACAAACACTGTAATTTGATTTCCCAATTTTTCTATATTCTTGCAGAAATCAGTTTAAATTTATTGTCAGGTAATAACAGTCAATTTCCAATGAAAGAGAAAAAGATGTAAATAAAGCTGTTGTTGTTTTTTTAACAGCAGGCCCAAAAGTTAAATTTCAACCACGAGACAAAGTTAATTTTGTAGCTCTTACTTCATCTGGAAACAACTCTTCTTACTTTTAGGCAAGCAAAGAGAACTTTTCAAGTTTTCTATAAGGCTGTGCTTTGGAATGTTTGGAAGTTTGAATCTCTTTGTAACACCTTAAAGCAACACTTTTCCCTATGACCTTTAAAGAGCTGCAAGCAGGTGCAATGTTCATGTCCCCATGTGCTGTGAAGTACCTTTTGTAAGTGAAACCAAAAGCCCTACACAACTACAGGTAGTCCTCGACTTACGACCACAACTGAATCCAAAATTTCCATTGCTAAGCAAGGCAGTTAAGTGAATTTTGTCCCATTTTATCACTTTTTTGACCCAGTGATTAAGTGAATCACTACTGTTGTTCAGTGAATCATGTGGTCATTAAGTGAATCTGGTTCCCCCCCCTCCCACTGACTTTGCTTATCGGAAGCCGGCTAGGAAGGTTACAAATGTTGATCACCTGATCCCGGGACAGTGCAACTGTCATATATACGTGCCAGTTGACAAGCGCTCAAATTTTCATCATGTGACCATGGGGATGTTGCAACGGTCCTAAGTGTGAAAACCAGTCACAAGCCACTTTTTTTCAGTTACAGTACCATTGTTAACTTCGAATGGTCAGTAAACGAATGGTTGTAAGTTGAGGACCACCTGTATAGTATTTTTGCTTTTTTCAATTAACACTTAATGGTTACTCACACTGTCCACTGCAAGGATTTTGGCCCAGATGAAAACCAGAAGAGGCCTTAGTTCTCGAGCAGAACTTTGAAGCAGTTTTAATACATAGGGGAAAATGCCAACAGATAAAGCCTAACAGAAAAGACAATTGAGAAAGGATATAAATATAGGACTGGCATTGAGAACTTCCTGCCCCCACCTCTGGCAGTAATGATGTTAAAGAGCTAATATCTGCACATTTGTTTCCTGTCAACTTCATTCCTAGATGCTGTGCAATATTTTTAATTATCTGGTTTTACCAAAAGTTGATTGATATTTTTTTTGTTCAGTACTTAATGTACTATGGTAGTTTTCCATTTGACAATTTGGAACTCATTCAGGTGTGTTATTGCTAAACATTGAAAAATTACAGCACATCTTTCATTTGATCATGATGTTTAGAGATACGGGAAATTGTTCTGTCTGGAAAATCACTACCAAAAAAGTTCTGAAATGTAGAGTAAGTTTTCTCAAATCTAGTCACAATTTATTAGATAAATTAACAATGTACTTCCTAATAGGGAAAATGACATTTTGATAAAAATACTGAATGTGAATCTTTAAATTGCATCACTCCTTAAGATTTTAAATTTATTCAGATATACACAAACATAATTATTCTTTCTTAACCTCCCACATCCTTTCCTTTTCCCCCAATTTATTTTTCATTTTAACACTGCAGCTTTCAAAGTTTTTGTCTTGTTTTCTAAATTAAAAAGCAAAGCTGGAACAGCTCTGATTTTTACATGGTGCTAAGCAGCCTCCTTTTAAGGTCTAGACTCTAGACAGTCCTTGTGTGAATAAAAATTATAATAGCTGGAAGCTCTTCTAGTTCTAATTCTCATTTTATTCTAGGAAATTGTTCATTACCAGCATGCCCACAAGAAAGTCAAATTATATCTTTTTAATATCATTAGGCCCAGCTTCAGATGGAATGGAATAGGCTGAACAAAGATGGGAATTGCAGCAGATAACAAGATTCTCAACCATTTGCAGAGTTGGTCAAATTCTGAGAGCCTGATTTATAGTGACCTGAGGACGTCCAATTGCTAACATATAGCGGCCATCTCCGTGGAACATTATTTTCCACATCCAGGATCAGTTCATCAGTCATACATGTTGATGATATAAAAAGTGTCTTTCCTTTTTCAACAAAAAGGCTGTAATATTGACTCACCAAGCTAACAGCCCAGGGACCAAGATCCAAAAAACGGCCAAGTAAATCAAGAGCTCGTAGCCGATGTACTTGACTCAGCAATACCTATAAAAATCAGAGAAAACAAGAATTGACATAAAAAAAACACAAAATCACACAAGGCCTATTATTTTGGATTTCAGAGCTTTGTGATCATCATGCTGGCCTGGATAATGATCTTGGACCTGAGACTTACATTCTGCCATTGCTTCCTACCTGTGGACTGCAAAGGACAAGACTTAAAGAATAATATTATTGAAGTGGATAGGGCCAAACGTTTTGGCTGTTGTTTGCTCTTTTTTTTATTGGAGAAGTTAAAAACAATACCATGTTGCCCCTGAACTCCCCAAATGAGAAAATGTGGCCTCAAATGTGAGGGTAGGGAGTTTGGGAGATTTTAATGTGTGGAATAAGTGGCTTTGCAAGGCTTAAAGCTCCCTTTATGGCCATCTCACACTTTCTAAACGCACAAAAAGAGTGAGAATTTCATTCCCTGGCACAATGGCATCAAGGTATTGCAAGTGCGTTGGGGGAGGCAGCATGCAGTCAGCAAGTAACAGTCTGCCCATCCATGCTGCCCAAATCAGTTTTTCCCAAAATACCAGAAATAGACTATACGGAATGAATACACTTCAAGAAACGGAACCACTAATCGTATATATTTTTGCATAAGGTATTTATCTACTGTCAGATACGAGACACGTAAACCCACACACACACCATCATTGCCGCTTTAAAATACATGATGAACTCCATTCCTCTCCACTCCACTCCAAACAAAGATCAGAGAAGTGTTCTATTCAAAGTCAGAAACTGCACACAAGCCAGAGGGTGAATTTCTTAGTTTCCAAATAAGCTTTCAATTTGCTGTCATAGAAAAAGCTAGCAATCTGTTAATGTCAAAAACAGGCAGCCAGGCCACTCTCTCTTTAGACCCACAACCAATTAACCTTGCTTCTTGGGGAAGGCGGTCTCCCTAATGTGGGAGAATGACATTGTACCTTTCAAATTAGGAGGCTAAAACCTAACTCTGCTTGAAGTCAGGGATATACAACCTTTCCTGATCTAAGTTCCACACTTAACTTTGAGTGGTGAGCTGTGTATTGCACTCCAGAAGGAGGGCAGTGCAAGGGTAACATTATGTTTGATTAAACTTAAATTAAATTAAATACAGTTAATAAGATTATTCCCCACATATGTAATGATTTTCCATTTCTGTCAAAAGAAGATTGTAATTCAGAAACAACTTTTGGAAGAATAAACCGCATTTATAGCTTTGGGATTCAGATGTGTTCTATGCACCTCTATTTTAATTTAGTAAGATTCTCAGTCTGGATCATAAATCAACACTTTTATGGGTTATGGATCATAAATCAATACTTTTATGCATTATACAATGTTCTTCCTTATTTAATAGTGGCACTTTTTCTCACTTTCATTCTTGTCTCCTGAATTCTGATGTCTATCTCATATTATATTAAAGACTGCACTCTAACAAATATAAAATTAATGTAATATACTAAAGAGCAAGCTGATTTTTTTTCTTTTCCACCAGCTAGAAAGAAAAAAGTCAAAGGAGAGTGGACTGATAAAAGAAATTGTCCCTCATGAACTTCTGGAAACTTTTAAAAACCTGGTTGTGCCAAAGGCCTTAAGGGAAGAGAATAGCAGTATCATCTAAGTGAGGTGTAGCATCATCTATTGTATTCGATTGATCATTTATTGATATTATTGTGTATTGTTACATATTATGTATAGTGATATGACTGGTAAAAACTGTGTAATGAATCACTGACATGATAACACCGTGATGCAGGTCTTCTAATTTTAATGTCATGGCTTTTAATAAGCGCCAATGTTTTTTATCCTATCCTTTCACAGGTCTCTCTATTCAACAGCTGAAATGAGAGATTCTATTTTGTAGAAGATATACTTTTCCATGTATATGCACCCATGCCAACACAGAGTAGATTTCAGTTCAGAGCTTATTATAGATGGGCTACCATTATAGTAGGCAACACTTGCAAACAATTTAAAAAGCACCTAGAGTCTAGACCAAGTGTGTCCGTCCACATGTGGCTCTGGACAGCTAATAATGCAATTCTACAAGGTCATAAACTTTTACCATTAATATATCATTTTAGTGATATTTATGTACATTAACTATATTATATATTTTATATGCAGTCCAAGATATTTCCTTTCATGTAATGCAGCCCAGGCAAGCCAAAAGCCCATGCTCTCTAGACCAGGGGTAGGCAACCTTGGCTCTTTTATGACTCATGGACTTCAACTCCCAGAATTCCTGAGCCAGCTGTAATAAAAAAAACCAAGGTTGCCTACCCCTGGTCTAGACACTCAGTAAGTCTAAGGGAAAATTTAAGGGAAAGCTTCAGTCTTTCAGATACAATATTTTCACAAGCTGCATAGGAAAAGCTATATTCATTTCTAGAAATGGATATAGAACTATTTTCAGGATCAGTATTTTGTTGGTGAAATAGGATGCAATAAAATTTCTTTTTAATTGATGCACAATTAAAATGAACATTTTAGTTTGGTTTAGGACTTATGTATCAACCTCTGAGTCCTGTACAATAATAAGAACAATTGTTTTGGGAACAAGAGAGGGAAATATATGCAACAGGCAGGGGATATGAGATTTTTATTCACACACACACACACACACACAAATTCACATTCAGTAGATTTGCAAGTATCAAAGCATCAACTCAAAGGATTGGATAAATACATGGAGATTTTCTATTAAAATTACAAGCTAGCACAGGTCAAAGAGCCAGTGCCAGTGACTAAAACAAAACCACCCTTTGCATCTTCAATTAGGCTTTGTCTCCACAGGGCAACTACTAATCCTATGGAGCTGTGTGAGATACAGTCTGGAAGGCAAATCCCTCCCTAAGGATTAACGTGCTCCAAGCTTTTCCCCACCACCCATGTGGCACTTCTTCCCCCTCCCTGCCTTAGCAATCTGTTTCTGTCGTGCTTCTCCCAAGAGGACAGAGATTCTAAAGGGACTGTTTTTAAACAGTCGAAGAAAGCTATTTATAAAAGCAGTTTTTTGCGGCTGGAAAAACCTTTGGCATAGATACCTGGCATTATGCCCAAAGCATAAAAATGCCCTTGGGGGAGCCTTTTTGAGCAAATTAATTAATTGCACAATAATTCAAATTTGATGAAATAATGTGATTGTACTTGCTTTAATGAATCTCTGCCTTTCTGAGGGCTTTTGCAATAGTATGATCACCCTTGTTCATGAAGAAGCAGGTGGGCATTTCAGTTATTGCTGCAAAATTAATTATCTGTACAGCTCTCTTCTGTCAAGTCATTCAGCATATCTCTTGCTGGACAAGAAATCTGTCTGTCTCACCACTTTGTCAGAGATAAACTGTCCATCTATCACCACAACAAACTCCCAGGCTTCAGAGACTGTAGAAAATGAAGAGTCGGACAGTGATTGATGACGCTGTCACCCATACTACAAGACAGGGCTGCTAAGTTGGACTGAGAGTCTTTTCCCATTATACAAGATGAAAATAGATGCCCTTGAATAGGTAGAATAATGTACCCATATTCCTCTTGGCAGAAGGGAAGGGGAAGAGAACAGAAGGGAAGGGAAGGGAAAGAAATGAAAATGAAAATGAAATATCCCCAAAGAATGTTGGCAATAGTTACTAATCTAGTTCCAGTCAGAATTAGAACTGCTTTGTATTATAACCAGATAAGATTTCAAGCATAAATGTATAATTATAAAAAAAACACCAATTGAATAATACAATAGTTGTTTATTCTTAAAGGAATATTTGGTAAACTGAATACCCTTAAATAATTAGGAAACAGCCTTTCTTGTACCTCAGTAATCCTGAATGTATCCTATAATGATGTGCATCCTGAAAATTTTATCACAGGAACTATTGACTTGGGAGACCTAGTCTGTACCCAGATCTTTGCTTCTCCTCCCACTTTGTTCTGCCTGATGAAACAGTGAAAAGTTGGATACTAAACTGTGACATTTTAGTAAACCCTAGTAAATTTCTATAATGATGATGGTGCTTTTGAGCATATGGAAAGGAGCAAAGATGAATGTGTTTCAAAATAAACTATAGTCATGTACTAGATGCTAAATTTACTGGATAACACATGTAGTAAGCGAACATATTGGTTATGAAATCATTTATTTACATGTAAATTGTCTATTTCAATATTTTTTATTAAATGTGTATAACTTTGTTTCTCAACTTTAGGAACAATGATGAAGCATACAGGAATTAGGCAGAGTTGAAGAGAAAACTGATATTTTATATTCTTGTCAAAAACATTCCTCCCCAGAGTCTGACCTGGAGTGTGAACATGGCATTTGGAATATTTTCCTGTTTCTCTTTGTGTAGAGCAAACAAGAGAAATTCACTTAATACTATTAAGGGGATATTTATTCTTACTAGGCCCTCTTGCTACCAGTAGCCACTGATTATGGATGGTAAGAGGCCAGGTATGGATCAAACCTGGCTGCTTGGAACAAGAGCTTTGCGACTATACAAGCTGAGTGAAATTCTGTAGCAAAAAGGCCAACACTCTACAATGTCAATTTATGCTTAACTGAGAGCATGTGGCTAGATGGGAGAATGGGATTTTGCTTGTGTGTTAATGTGTCTGTATCAGCAAAAGCCCAGCAAACAATGAGCTCCAATTAGTCTCCAGTGCCATCCACGTAATTTATTTATCCAAACACCATCTGGCAAAGAGCAAAGAAGTCACAGAAAGGCATGTCCATAAATACACAGACAAATTTGCAGCTGGCTGGCTGCCCACATTTCAGCAGCCTCAGCTAAGCTAGTAGTTCAGCTGGCTGTCAAGACAACTCACCTGCAATACGATAGGGAGCTGTTCAGGAGGATTGCGGTTTTCCACTCCCATTGTTAGCCAGACTTGAAAGGCCGTAAGCTGTTCAGCGAAGAATGGGCTGTGCTGTAGAGAAAGCAACAGACAGGAATCAAGCTAAACTGCTTGCCAACAAATATACAAGTAGTCCTTGACTTACAACAGTTCGTTTAGTGACCGTTCAAAGTTATAACGTTACTGAAAAAAGTGACTTATGACCACTGCAGCATCCCTGCAACAAACACTGCGATACGTCACAATATGTCATGGGACGCAATCGAGTTTGACACCCGTGATCTAATATAACAACCATGGCTGCATATAATAATTTAACCTGGCTATCTTTCTGCCACTTCTTGCAGCATTTATTGATAATGCTTATTTGGATTTCAATTAACAGGAAGCAGATTTAGAGTAAAAATCTATTTGCTGGATTTGTAAGTCAACACCCTTCCATTCATAAGGAGGTTTTCCAGTGTATATAAAACTGCCGAGTTTAACGTGTGTGACTACTACGATTACATGTGAGATTGCACAGCATCAATACTCCATGTTAGTTGCTATTCTCTAAATGTGAGCCCTATTATGTTGGTTTATTTTTCAATAAACTTGATAATATACCATAATGCCTCAAAAGGAGAACAGAACTATCTATTTAGGACAACAAGCTGAACAGCTTTTTGACAGCATGATTTGGTTAGCCTCCTTGCACGTAATCCTAGTTAACCCTCTACAATATTGTTAGGAGGAAGTTAACTCACCAAAGCATGGAAAGTGTTGTAGAAAGGTGGGGTGGAGTGAATGTCTTAATACTGCTTCTTACCCTGAAGAAAGTGACAATGATTCTAGATGGTTGTGGATGTGGGATTGAGCAAAGCAACCTGGAGTATACTGGCACGTACCAGATGGCAAGTACTGTGTTTCTGAAACCAATAGATGGCCTTGTTATTCCCTAAGCTGATAGGACAATATGCCTTAGGGCAGGGGTAGCTGGCTCAGGAATTCTGGGAGTTGAAGTCCAAGAGTCATAAAAGAGCCAAGGTTGCCTACCCCTGCCTTAGGGTATCTCTGGATGCATTACTGAACAGTGCCCTTCTTCAAAAGTTTTTCCATGTTAAATTACTGAATCTGGAAAGGAAAGAGGAATGGTGTGCTAAACGTGATGCAGCATGGACTTTTGCCATGGTTTGCCTGTCGCATCTGTCATGGCTGATCAGGGAAGGGTCTCTGATGTAAGTAAATAGAAATAATAACATTTTACTAAGTATAATTAAGCTGATGTCCCCTATCCATTTCATCTTTGAAATCCAGTGACTGGCAGCCACAGCCAACAACAAAAGACATTGGGGCTGTGAAAGTTAATGGAATGGCATTGTCATAGTTTTGGGGTGCAATTATATGCTGGATTTTTTTATTTTTATTTTTAACCTTGTTGCACCATTCTGTAAATCACTTAAAGCCTCTGATAGTTAGTGGCATAGATGCCTTAGTAAGTAAGTAAATTAATAAATAACAGGTGGCTGCTTCAAGTGATACATGTTGATGGACTGCTATGGCTAAATTGCTTCTGACAAATGGAAAGTTCCCATGCCAACAGTGGTGCTATGTTTGGCAGTGACTTGAAAATTCTTTGCACAATGGATGAATCATCTTGTGCTTCCTTTTATAAATATATTATATATCTAACATGTAGGGTGCACTTAATTCAGCAAGGAAATAATTGGTTTTCAGACAGAAGAAGAGTTGATGATCATGATGTATTGCTAAGAAGGCAGGAAAATAGACTTGCCTTCCCTAATGGGTCACAAAATATTTTTCCTCTCCTTAGTATGTTACCAGTGGATAATTTACAATGTCATCCATTAGGAGCAGTAAACACTGCCCTCCTCTTTCCAGCAATTTTATGAGTTTAGGTGCAGATCCACAGTCTCTGAAAAACATGGTTGTCTAAAAACTAATAGGAAGTCTACTACAAATTTTTTACTTGTAAAAAACAGCTACTTAAAAACAATAACAGGCTACTTATCTTACTAAAAGCTATCTGAAGTAGTGTTTCCAGTGTCCTTAGAAAAAATTTGACAAACTGAATGTATTTACAAAGGCAATTTCCTTCACAGTGTTAAGCAGAATGGCATGAACAATTTTGGACTTTTCCCTATTTTCTCTAATTTTCTTTTCCATGCATTGTCCCCATAAAAAGCATGTTTGGGGGCTTCCAGTTAGGTGTTGCAGCATAATGGACGCAAGAAGATGGGGCTCTGTCTTCCATTTTCAATTTTGCCCTGCTGGGGATCCTAAAATTAGTCGAAAGTCACGCCAGAGAGGCGACGAAGAAGGAGGGGACACTCGTTGATTGCAGAGGGGTGGCAGCCCTTTCGTTTGATCCGAGGAAGCCCTCCAAATCGGTGGGGGAAAGACTGGCTACCTTCGTGTGGCCAGTCAGAAGCTGCTGACAACTGAAGAGAAATAAGTACTAACGAGCAACTTTTGAGCAACGTGGATGGAACTGGGTGAGACTTTATCCTCTCTTTTTGACTTTTTCCTGGAAAAAACCCGCCCAAAGCAAAGAATCCTCCCTGATGAGAGAGGGAAGGGGAATTTCTGCCCCATTTCCTCAGGAAAAGAAAAGTGGCGAACTAATTGCTTGGGGGAAAACAGAGAAAATTACAAGATTAATTTGGAATCAATACAGATATATAGCTTTAAAATTTGGGGACTAAAAGTGCTTTTAAGACTTTTTTTAGAAAAGAGACGTGAAAAGCTTGCAACGTAAGTTTGGATTTAAAAAGCTGGAAGACAGTGTCAATGACATCTAGTGGTGAATCACAGCACTACAATTTATTATGCTTAAAGGAAACTTGGCTTGAAGCCCAGACTCAGATAAGAATTTTGTTCTTGGAAACTTTCACTTTTGCAGACTGCAGCTGGGAAAAGGGAAAAAAACCCTCTTGGGCTGCTTATCTGTGTAGCAGAGATGATAAACTATTTTGAAACTGGCCTGCCTGGATTACGAATACAAATACAAACTGACTTTTAGAGCTGTGTCATGGAGCTATTTCCCTGTAGAAGAAACATGCATTACTGATTGAGATGATGGAATACTTTGGATTATAAATCTTTGATTGATGAACATATTTTAATTGTTTTTTTCTCTCTGGGCAGAAAGAATATGTTTTTCATTGGACAGAAAAACTTGAATTTTGCTTATATTTGTTTAGGGATGGTTAAGGATGGACTGATAGGTTGGCTAGATAACTTGGAGTTCAAATGACAAGTGACTGAAACTTTTTAAATCCCTAAATAGATTGGACTATAAAGACCACATACAAAAGCAAAATGGATGTTCCATAGTTAGCCTTAAATGATAAAAAACCATCCCTAACACTTATCTTCAAAGCCCCCAGCTTGATATACCAACAAGAAAATGTTGATGAATCTCAGAAAGAAATTCTTTCTATGTTGAAATCAATACAAGAGACAATTGCCTTAGCTCATGATGAGACTAAAAATAACGCAAAGGAGATAAAAGAAATTTTCTAAACTAAATCTACAAATTCAGAAAATGACTACAAAGAAGGAACTAGTAACCCAGAAAATAGAAGGAAAATTAGGGGAAGCGGATCCAAACATGGAGGACCTAAAGGAAGGAATCAATAGACAGACTCAGACAAACGAAGAATTAGAAGACATAGCAACAATACTGGAAATGGAAAAAAATATCTTACTTGTCAAGATCTCAGAACACATTTGAGGATAAGGAAGAAGAGCTGATCGGATGGAAGATAAAGCTGTTAGGAGAATTATGGAAAATTGGAGAAGGAGGGAGGTTGTTTAATGAATATAAATGGGCTGAGCATTCTTCCAAAAATACTTTAATCAAATTGTCTTTCTTATTCCAAACAATATACACAAAAAATAGAGAAAGAACTACTTGATGCATTGACTTGGAAAGTTAGTTGGCAAAGAAAGAAAGCTAGAGTAAGACTGAAGAAAATAGAGATTTTGACACATTATCGGATATTATATTATTAAATAGATGTTTGAACATGGCTAAGAGAATAGATAATTGTTAGAAATAGAAGTGTTATTAGAACTAGAAAGATAGGATCTGCAACTAGAATACTATATTTTGATATGAGAAGGGAAATACGAAAATGCTAAGAGGGTATGAATAAGGGAAGCTTTTGGTTACCCAAATATAATTTATTATGAGAAAACTATAAGCAGTAGAGACACTTTGAACATTGATGGGAAATCAAAATTTTAAAAAAGCAGGAAAAACTGGATATTGATTGAACAAATGGATTTTAAGTGCAAATACAATTGAGATATGTTTTGGTTAGAAAAGATATATTAAACTGACACTATTGATATTATATATAATATTAGAAAAAATGTGATAAAGATGTTGATATTCAATTGTATATGTATTAACAGCAATAAGAATTGTATTTGCCTAGTGTGGAAAAATGTATACCACCGGAAGAAGAGGGAATCGAGGAAGCACTGGATGGTGTAATATTGGATCTAGATTGAGGAAGTTAAAACGTACCACTGAATTACTAATGGACCCAGACAACACGTTCTTTGTTAACTACTTATGATTGTAAAACTAGAAAATTAATAAAATATTTATATAAAAAAGCATGGTTGGGCATGCTTTCCCCTTTAAAATATTTTTTCAATTGAATTGGAAAGGCTATAAAGAACTGTCAGAATTCATTCGAGATACCTTTTAGAAAGGAAAATGGATTACAGCCTTTTTCTACAGGCAGTGAAAAAAATGACAGAGGCTGTTCATTTTCAGATGACAGTCAAATAAAGTCATAATACACACACTCACACACACACACACACACACACACACACCAGATGCAATTAGCAAATCCATACAGAAGGACTTAGCCTAGAATTGTGGATTTGGAATAGGAAACCCATCTGGTGTCTACACTGTTAACTTTTTGGTGCAAAGCCAAGAATTTTTCACTGTCCTCAACTTTTTAGAATTCACAGTATAGTCTGCGTTGTTTGGTTTCAAATTCTTTCCTTGCACGCTTTTCTGTAATTTGTAATCTATGTCATTTATTATGGTATTATATTGCCATGTGCTTGGCATTCTACCATGCTTTAATTTGTACATCATCTAAAGCCAGTTAACTCTAAGGCAATTAAAAAAGTACCCTGGGGTAGCCATTAAATATTGTTTTTTTCTTACTGGGAAATATTTAAATGGTACATTCCTGAATCTTGAAATGATACAGCTGATGATCTCTAACATTCAGTGTATTCCTATCTATACTGTACTTATAAGTTCATAGTCATAAATGCCAGTAATCTGACTTTCCTACTATTTAGTTCCTGATATAGTAGTTAGTTTATTTGCTGCTAATTTCAGTGACAAATTGACCCTATTTTATACACTGTCATTTATTCTTCATCGTCCAATTTGTCCACTTTCAATTCAAAAACAACTGCCAGGCAGGTAGAATACTCAACTACACACAGTCTTGGAAACTAGTATCAAGGACACATCCTATCCAACAATTTGGTACAAAATTTGAAAGAAGCCACTAAGCGCAGAAGTTTCTGAAACTGAGGAACTGAGAATATAAAAGAAAATAAAGAATGCACTAGAATCACTGAAAGAGCAGCACAAAATGGCAAGCTCCATGTGATCAGATAGTATTAAAAAGGTTAGAACACTGACTGAATGAATCCAAATTAAATCATTTGAATTCTGCTTCTGAATGCAAATGAGGTGACATCAACATTGTCTAGATGTCTCCTTGCCTCCAACTTTAATCTACATCACGTTGCAATACCTTTCTTTCTCAAATTTATTGCAGCAAAAGGAGAGGGAAAATTGACAAAATAATGTTCATGACTCATGCTTGGAAATTTCTTTACAGTAATGAGGAAGCATGGTAACGATTTTATTTAGACTTCCTACAATGGAAAACACTTTTCTGGGGAACCGAGAGAATGGTGTTCAGTTTGTCTGAACCTTAACATCAATGTCCAAAGCTCTCTTCATTTTTAGAAACTATTTAGCCAGTTTCATCTGGTGGTTAATGCACCAGGCTAGAAAGAAAGAGACTGTAAGTTCAAGTCCTGCCTTAACCCAACTAGCCCAAGTTGGGTGACCTTGGGCTAGTTACTCTCTCAGCTCACCGGGTTGTTGTTGTTGAGAAAATAGAAGGAAGAAGGTGTATTGGATATGTTTGCCACCTTGAATTATTTGTAAAAGTAATAAAAGTAGTATGTATGTGTGTGTGCGTGTGCATGTGTGTGTGTATGTTTATATACACACACACATACATACATACACACACGGACACACACATATATATAAAAATTTAAATAATGTTAAAGTGTTTCTTCCTAACATAACAAAATATAGCTCTGGAATTATCTGACCAGCTTCCTTTAACCCCATCTTTAGCTGAGCACTGGAAACCTCTACATTTTGGAAGACGTTTTTCAGTACTTCAATTAGATTTGTTTTCCGCATTACATTAATGGTGTCATCACTGTACATTTTAGTATGCGTTTTTAATGTTCATCAAATTTAGCCCATTAATTTCGTGTATTTTTAAAGCAGGATATAAATAAGTGTAAAAACAAAGTAGTTACGATTTGCAAATGCGGCTTGTGTGCGGTTTCTGACTTTGAATAGAACACTTCTCTGATCTTTGTTTGGAGTGGAGTGGAGAGGAATGGAGTTCATCATGTATTTTAAAGCGGCAATGATGGTGTGTGTGGGGGTTTACGTGTCTCGTATCTGACAGTAGATAAATGCCTTATGCAAAAATATATACGATTAGTGGTTCCGTTTCTTGAAGTGTATTCATTCTGTATAGTCTATTTCTGGTATTTTGGGAAAAACTGATTTGGGCAGCATGGATGGGCAGACTGTTACTTGCTGACTGCATGCTGCCTCCCCCAACGCACTTGCAATACCTTGATGCCATAGTAAAATCCCTCTGAGTAACAGTGAACTCCCACTATTACTCCCACTATCCTGTTTAAAATTATATTATCAGTTTGGAACTAAACCTAGAAATGAAACTTTTAAAGTTTTGCTTTGTCTACTCATCTACAAAATTTGTTTGATTTTGAAGTTCTGCTAAAGGGTAATTTAGACAATGCATCCTAAGAAACTAGATATGATTTAGTACATAAAGCAGATTTTGAATATGATTACACAGCTGGAACAGTAGGAATTCCAATGGAAAAATATACTCTGAATAATATAATTGATACTAGATATTTGATTGTTGATACATTACTCCAGTTACGATTACCAAAGTGAGCAACTGCTTTTCTACAAAATGCTCAAAATGCAATGAACAGATTTTCTTCTTTATGCAGTTGAATGTTCAAGATGCAATAAATATTGGAAAATAATTCACATAGAATTCATTTTGAGATGTTTTTATTACATTTTATAAACCATATATTGCCTAAAAATATATTGAACTGTATATTGTAATGGCTGCAACAATTCTATTCACCTTGTATTGGAAAAGATCTTTGATTCCTCTATATAAAATTGACATACACTTTATATTATCAACAATATTCTCTTCATGTATTGTTTATTACCTATAATTTGTCCTTACTGATTTTTACCATTACCCAAATATTTTTAAAATTCAACAGATACATATTTTAACTAGAGAGTGGGTATGAAATATTTCATAGTACTTTATGTTTTTAATGGTACATTCTTTTGTTTGGTTATCTGAGATTTGTTGAGTACCTGCCCTTATTTTAGATTATTTACATTATTATAATTACTATTTCAGGTAGTCTTCAGTTGACCACCATTTGTTTAGCAACTATTTATGAAGTTATGATGGCACTGAACCGATACCACTGGTCCTCAAAGCTTAGCCAGCTTAGTGTCAACGCTGCAAATACTGTATATTCTTGCTTTGACAATATGCAGAACTGTCTGGTATTTTTATAGTTAAATCAGGCAACAGTGAAAGGGGAGGAGAATAAGGAAAGCCCAGGAAAAAGAAACCGGAAGAAAATCACATCTTCCAAGTTAATTGGAAGATGTGAACCATGACCCCAAAATAGGGGAGGGAAAAATGCCTGGAATGTAATGCAACGGAAAAGAATCTCAGATCTAAGCCTTCCACCATGCCGTACTGACATCTCTGTAACCTTAATAAATGCTTTTAGGATAAAAATATGCCTGAAAGTCCTTTTAAGTGTTTCGTTAATCAGACACATGACACTTAGCACCCCTGCGGTCACATGATCACAATCTGGATAATTGGCAAACTGTCTCACACACATGACAGCTGCAACGTCCCATAGCAACATGATCACCATTTGCTATTTTCCCTGCCAGCTTCCCACAAGCAAAGATCAATGGCAAAACTGACAGGGAAGACCACAAGTTGCTCTGCTAAGTCTCCCACTCCTGGCAGCACCTAGCCAAAGCCTAACAAGGTTCATGTCTTGCCGCATTAGGCCTTCGCCCAACCTTGCACCACTGGCAGCAGCTACCCCAAACTCACTGCTCTTGTACCATGCCAGTCCCTTTTGCATTTGCACTGCACCCTCCCACACCTTGCAGCAACCATTTACCTGCCTGCCAGCCAGCCTTAGTCCCAGTCTGCATCTTGCAACTTCCTGACGGCTTCCCCACTGACTTCAGTTACTGGAAGCCGGCAGGAAGTTGCAAGGAAGTCCTTGCTTAAAGACAGCAACTGGAAACTGCTGGGATTCCATCATTAATTATGAATATGGTCACATGACATCATGCTTTATAACCACATCTCCAAGTGACAGACATTCTAGTCCCAATTACCATAGTTAATGAAGAACGTGTACTACCTCGACTATCTATTTTTCTATAGTTTTAAACCTGTACTAATCTTAGTATTACACTTTGTCTTTTCTCTTTGAAAATTATAAAATCTACC
Organism: Protobothrops mucrosquamatus; assembly: GCF_001527695.2. NCBI lineage: Eukaryota > Metazoa > Chordata > Lepidosauria > Squamata > Viperidae > Protobothrops > Protobothrops mucrosquamatus. The sequence goes on along the minus strand of NW_015386175.1, from coordinate 424,130 downwards.
TTGCAAGAATAAATAAAATGGGAAAAAATTAAAAAGAAAAACTACAAGCATCCAAGATTTGGTTAGCAATACCAGATAACTTTTCTATCTCAGATTGGAGTTATATGCTTTTTAAAAAATAAAATAAATATAAATCAAAGGTATAAAAAACATTAAGTTCAGTTCAATGCAATATTTAGTATCAGTGTAAACAAGCTTGATTCCTTCATCTTCTAAACATTCTCCACACCCATACCTTTTCCATTTTCTTTTTCTTTAATATCTGGCTTAATGGAAGACTTTGTAGAATTTTAAACTATAGTTTCATACATTTGAGTCATAGAATTCTTTTTAAGCACTACTTATATTGCCTCTGAAAACTAAGACCAAACCGAGTTTCCTAATACAGCTAATATAGGGAAATGATAATTATCAAAATTACAAGACAAAATAAGACTGGGATTGTTCAAAAGTTATTTTGAAACTATATAATGTTAGAAAGAATTGGCTCTCAAATTACAGAACTCAGAAAGTGAACAATTTGTCTCAAGTTAGTTTATGTAGTTTTTATATATCAGAAATACAAAAGTAAACTACAGTATATATACTTTATTTTTAAAAATTATTGCTATTATTATTGAGTATTACCAGGATACCACACCAAGCATAACAATCCATGGCACAACAAAGCATTTCCTATTGATAAATAAGAAATTTCTCAAAATGGCATTAGATAATGTTTCATTAACGTGTTAAAACAAAAATATACAGCTTGTTTCAAAGATCATGAGAGGAAAAAATGTTATATTTGTACAATTAGATTGATGCTTCCTTGCAGGCAGAAATTTCAGAGATACTTTGTGCCAAGTACAGATTGTACTGGTATGGTTTTAAAAATTATTGAAATGGCTTAGTAGATGATACATTAGTTATTTTTGAAATAATTAAGTTCAAGACTTTAATCATTTGTAGAGGAAGAATTCATTTTTAAAATCCATTGCTTACTGTTGTCACTGCTAGTAATATCATTTTTAAAAACTCTTAATATATTCCTATTGCATTTTCATCCATTTAGGATCATACATCTAGTCAAAAAGCTCCAAATATTGTAGTCCCTGTCAAGCAGTGTATTATTACATAGACTCTCTCAAGTATGGTGAACAAAAATTAAAATAAACATCATCACTTTTATGGTTAGGTAGGTAGGTAGATATTCCCCTTGTGAGGTAGGTGGAGCTGACAGTAAGTGGCAGGTTTAAAATCACCCAATGAAGATGTCTACACTAAAACCTGGTTCTCTGGGTGGGAGGGAGGGAGGGAGGGAGATTTCTGATGTTCTCTGCCAGCTTCCCACAAGGAAACTCAATGGGGAAGACAACAGGAAGTCAAAAATTGCTCTCGCTCCTTCTGATTTTTTTACTTCCCTGTGCTCATTCTCTTGCTCTGTTTAGGTAAAGAAATATCTTTGAAATTATGACCTAACATAGGGCTCATATTGATTAGTTGTCTATAAAATAATGCAGCAAGGAGAATATGTAAAACATGGAGCTTTGATACAAGGTCAAGAAACATAATTGAGCCTGGGGAGCAAAGAATCATTCAAAAATTTGGGAGAGATGGTGACTCATTCATAAGAATAGGCTAGGAAGTTTAATAAAATAAAATGGAGGTGAAAAAAAGGCTTGGTACAAACAGGTTACTATAGGGCAAAGACCATTCTAAATATTGATAGGATTGAAAATTATTTTGCATTGCAAAATTTTTGACTTCCTGTTGTCTTCCCCATTGAGTTTCCTTGTGGGAAGCTGGCAGAGAACATCAGAAATCTCCCTCCCTCCCTCCCACCCAGAGAACCAGGTTTTAGTGTAGACATCTTCATTGGGTGATTTTAAACCTGCCACTTACTGTCAGCTCCACCTACCTCACAAGGTTACTGCAGAAGAGAGCAATATGTATGCCATCTAGAGCTATATCCATTTTGATCATAGACCGAGGACTATCTGTATGCTTCTCAGCCTCCACTGGATTTAAACTTAGATGGTCTGTAAATTTTACAGTACTATCTTACTACAAACATTAGTGTTTTTTTATTCCCCCTACCAGGATTACCACTTAATGTGGTGGAGGACTCGGTAGCTTCACTATGCCTGAGAAGGGTTCTGGTAGGATTGCTTTTTCAATAAGATTGAAAGAGGAGAGTAAATGGATTAGGGATTAAGATGAAGCCAACCCACATTAGACCCAGAACTCCGAAATCAAATCCAGAAGAAGCAGTGGCAAATCTCTTCTTTATTATTGCCAAGAAAATGGTATCATTATGGCTGAAACGCTTAGAAAAAGCTTGGTACTAGATGAAGAGATCGAACTGGCACCATTAATATCTGGCCACTTCAATGGTGCCAATATCAAAAGAGACATACACTATATAATCTGAATATGGAATATTAGAATTATTTACCAGGAAAAGTTTGAAACTTACAAAATGGAAACAAAGTAGGATGTTTTAAGAATAAAAACTTGATATTTTAGAACCAAGCAAATTTAGATGGACTGGAATAAATGTGAAATCAGTTTATCATCTGATAATATTACCCATATTTCCCTGAAAATAAGACTGAATCTTATATTAATTTTTGCTCCAAAAGACACATTAGGTCTTATTTTTCTGGTTAGGTCTTATTTTCGGGGAAATACAGCACTAAATGCATCAGTCCGGCTGACAATCTTAACTGGAGCTTATTTGGGGAGTAGGGCTTATATTATGAGCATCCTGAAAAATCATGCTAGGGCTTATTTTCGGGGAAACAGGATATTTGGGACAGGACACCCTACAAAACAATGGAAAAGTAATTATATTTTAAAAGGACATTGCTAAGGATGTGTTCAGTTACAAGTAAAGCACAGGGTCATTTCTACCATATCAGGGTTAGCGAATATCAAAGTTTTACAAATGTATGTCTCTAATACAGATGCAATGGAAAAAGAATAAAGAATTCTATGACAAATTGTAAGAGATGCTGTGTACAAATTCTAGAAAGAAAGCAATGTTACAAATGTAATGCTAAGACTGGAAAATTAGAGGATCTGGAATCATAAAAAACTTTGGATTGGGTAAATGCAGTGCTGCAAGAGATAGATTAACAGAACTTTGCAAAAATAATTATTTATACATTGCCAATACTTTTTTAAATCAAAGCCCTGTGGATATCACTAGAAAGACATTAAAATAAAACCAGCTACATAATAGCAAACAGAGGATAGAGAAGTACTAATCAGGCAGAATATTTCCAAGTACAGATTGTGGAATATGAATTACTGGTGTCAAATATATAGGTTAGGAGTAGAAAATTAAAAAGAATATGGGCACTAACAAGATATAACCTAGAGCAGGGGTCCCCAACTCCTGGTCCATGGACCAGTATCAGGTCGCAGCATGCCAGCAACCGGTCCACACAAACAAGCAAAGCCCCTTCCGTGGGATGCAGGCAGCACACAAAACCACGCACCCTCCGATCCGTGGAAAAACCTCTCTCCACGGAACTGGTCTCTGGTGCCCAAAAGATTGGGGACCTCTGACCTAGAGAACATAAAACCAGAATATAAGACATATATATATATATAAGGAACAGAAATGGAAATTGAGAGCTGATTTAAAGGAAATCAGAAAAATCACAGAAAAATGTACACCTAATTAGGATTAACCTTGAGTAATATTGGAAGTGTTCTAATACAGACAACAGAGATCAAAAGAAAATGAAATACTTTACAAACCGGAATATTTATGGAGAGAGAATATATTCAAAAACTGATTCTAAAATGAGGTATAAGGGGCAATAAATCATCTTTCAAATAAGAAAGCACCATGTGCAGATAAAATAATCCTTGAACTGTTTAATGCTACAGCAGAAGAGACAGTTAAAGTATCAATAGTTCTATGTAGGAAAAAAAGAAGAAACAGATTAACTAGCCTACTATGTCTATACAAAAAAAGGAAAATGCAAAAGAATCACCAAACCATTGCACCAATTCTTCATGAAAAGTTTTTCCTAAAATCTTACAAGGAACAATAGAGAAATAGATGGAGAAAGAAATGACTTAAAACAGGAAGATTCCTCAAAACCAGCAGGTTTGATCAGATAGCAAATGTAAAATGAATAATGAAGAGTACAGGCATATTAAAATGAGATTTAGCTTTACTTTACTTATTGCCGAAAGGCCTGATCTGCAGATCATGCCATAATATGGAATATATTAAGAATAATGGATGTGCCAGCAATTCTGATTATTCTTCAGAAGAGGCAAGATTGATAAGATTGGAGAAAGAGTGATTCAAAATAAGCAAGGAAATAATACAAAGATTTCATATAGAGAAATATATATAATAAAAATGGCAAGACTGGAAAAGATGATAACCAGATTCAAGCTAAGAGGCCAAAACATTATTAATTATACTATTTTTTTAGGTAAAAAGGAACACTTACAAAAGTTCACTGGGAAAATAAAAGTAGAAAGTGGAAAGCTGGTTTACTGCACATTAAGACAACGCTATGTTAGCTAACAAAATACAAAGTCCATTTCATGTGCCACTCATGTCATATGCTTACAGAAACTCACATCATGCCAGAAGAGGAAGATAATGTAGTAGTGATAGGAATAGCGCATTACTGTTTCCAGTGGTAATGTGTAGCTATGAAAGCTGGGCATTGAGAATGAGACGGAGAGAGGGGAGGGGGGGGATGTCTTGGAACTGAGGATCTGGAAATGATTGCCAAGACTATCATGGACTGCAAGAAGAATCATGAAGTAAAGATTGACTGCTGTCTTGAGCAATTATAAATAAACAGAAACTCCCATTTTCTGAGCATGAGAAGTCAGCATATAATGGACTAAAAAAAAAAATCAACTACTTAGCACAGTTGAAGAAAGATGAAAATAAAGTAGATGAACAGGATCAAGGAGATCACTGCAACGGTTCTTAGAACCATTTTGTCTGTTTTACGAGGAACAGGTTGAGATGGTGAATATTTGTCTATTTAGTTACCATAGTTCAGGCCCGATCTGGTGGCACCTAGCTAACAAAGAACCCAAATATAATATCAACCCACATCAGGCTTTGATTTGTGGGTGCTATTTTTCTGATTATATATACTGCTATATGATTAAAAATAACATTAAAAATAGAAGATTGATTCCTGGGTATGAACATATTTTTAAAAGACAACAAAGTGATCACCAGGAAGTATAAAACAATACAGTTTTAATAAATAAAACCAAGCTTTCGATGGCCTAAAACTGCCATCATCGTCAGGGTATAACCAGGATGCTGGGAGAGCTTGCTTATAAATACAGTCATGTCTGCGCACGGCTCCTAGATCTCGTGACAGGTCCCGGCCGGCCAATCCTGGCCTCATCTGCAAACTGAGTTAATTCTTCCTTACCTCCTTTACCTACATGTGTGTTGCCGTTCCTCTTCTGGCATTATCTTCCTCTACTGCTATATATAATATCTATATCTATATTTACATCTATCTATCTGTCTGTCTGTTTATTTTTATACCTCATTAGCTGCACAGTTATTTGCTTAGGATGGACAGCCATATAAATTTGCAAACAAACTTACTAACAAGGGGAATTTCATAGTGAGAAATTAGAATATCAAATACAGAATACAAGGAGAGAGAGAAGGAACTACTATACCAGCTTCTAGTTTTGATGATGGAAATCACATTAAACAATATCACAGTAATTATTTACTATATATTCTAATCTCCTAAATTATTATGTTCTATTGTATTTATGCCTTTATTCATACTGCTGGAATTGTTGTACATTCTACTTCCTGCTCCTTTCTGCTTTTCTTCTGTATCAAATTTTAGATGACAAAACCTTGACAGGTTTTATAAAATCCTTTGATTTTATAAAACACTATGAATAATTGTGGGGCTTTTATACTGCTATGTATGAATATATGTTTATCATATTATATATAATATCTAAAAGTATCCTGTGAGAATTTCCAACACTAAGAAATTTTTTTCTCATTCTTAAGAAGGGATGTAGTTAATATTATCTCTGTGTAATACGTATGGACTTTGCTGCATGCATCTTTCTTCAATTGGGTCAATGATTCATAGGTGTTATATAATGAAATGTGTACCTACTTGCTTGATAAAGAATATGAGAATTTTGGAATTACTAGGTTATCCTTCGCCAACCTTGGCACTACTCAGAATTCAGAACTGTCAGCAATGGACACACTAGTTAAGAAATTCTGGAAGCTGAGGTCATCTACAGGTGGACAGCCAAGTTTGAGTAACCTGGACATGAGTTTAATAGTTCAGTAACTTACCCTAAATGCGGTTCCTTCCTCTATAATGGTAGGCAGCTGAGATAGGCATATATCCACAGCAAGATCCCATGCTTGCCTGGGAAAAGATAAAAGATAGGGCCATTATAAAGATTGGGCAAAATTATATGCAACACTATCACCTCACCTACAGTACATGTTAAGTGTACTTGCTTTGTGCTAGTAAAACAATTAGTATATACTATATTTAATAACTTAAAGCAATGTATTATATACAGGGAGTGAAACAGAACATAAATCAGCATTGTAGATAACAATTTCACTGAAAATTCCATGGCATGCTTAGGCCATCTCAAATCATTGAAAACATAAAAGATCAGAATCAAATGATTATCTCTAGGGAGAGCATTTCAAAGGTGTCTTTGAAAAAGTCACCACTACAGATGAAAAAGAAAACAGTTTGGGAAAGTTTAATTCTGTTTATTTATCTGGGACATACTTGCTCTGAAACAGTAGCAGATAAAAGTGTGTGTGTGGAAACAAAGAGGATGGAAGTTGATTTTTGGTTTATAAAGAATAGTTTATAAAATTTAGCAAACATAAATATTTCATGAAACATAACCTATCTGCTTGTGTTAGAAGACAATCTTATGCCGGATCTAGCTTTTATAAATCATTTATTAATCAAATTTGTACAAAAACAAACAAAGTTATAAAGATGGAGTGGGCGTCCTCAGATCACCAATCACCCCCAGGGTTGCACACCACTATTAGATCCCCATGATAGTTGACAGAGCCAGTCTTAATGCTCTTCTGGAAGGCCAGAAGAGTGGGGGCCCGCCCCATCTCAGGGGGCAAGATGTTTCAAAGAGTGGGGGCAACAGAAGGAAAGGGTCGCTTCTTTGACCCTGCCAACTGATGAGTCCAGAATATGCCCTTCCTGTCTGACCAGCTGAGACAGATCGATGTAATTGGGATAAGAGGTTCCTCAGAAAACCTGGTCCTATGCCATGAAGGACTTAAAGTAATTAACATTTTGAATTGGGCCCAGAAATAAACTGGCACTCAATACAGCTTATGCAGTAGAGGTGTTACATGAGCAACCCCCAGGGGCACCCAGAACTGCCCACATAACCATATTCTAACTAGCTGCAGTTTCTAGATAAAGTTCAAGGGTAACCCCATATAGAGTCCATGCAGGAGATGACCAGGGCACGAATGACTGATGAGATCCAAGAAGGCCCAACAGACACACAACACGTGCTTTGAGCAGGAGCCATGTGTCCAACAGTGCCTCCAAATTATGCACTGGGTCTTTCTGGGTCCCCATTCAAGACCACAGATAGTAGACATCCAAATACAGAGAAGTCATCTTTTAAATAGATATGCAATTTTTATACTACTGGTAGATGGAATTTAGCTTATATTCCCTCAAAATAGCCTTCCTGTGTACAATAATCTCACTTATACTATGGAATAACTAGTGAAAATTAGACTTGAGTCTTTATAATTTCATCAAGAATCCTTAGGAAAGTGGTTTTCACAGGGCTGTGGAGTCGGAGTCGGAGGAAATTTTGGGTACCTGGAGTCGGAGTCGGCAAACAATGCACCGACTCCGACTCCTACTAAATTTAGATTGGAATTTTAAAAAAAGCAAGTTTAAATGTCCCAATTCACAAAAAGTTATAATTAATGACTTCTCTACTGTAAGAATAAAGACCAATGCATGCAGTGCCTCACGTAACTGCAAAACGAACACGTTAAGTGACCGTGAAGAAGCATGCTTTTCATGTGCCTCACTATATGGCACGCAACGCACAATTAGGAGCGGCAATACTTATACTTTCCATAGTGTTGTGTTCTGCTGTTACAGGGAACGCAGCGCCCATGGGTAACCTAGCCTCTCACTGATAAGGGATTAAGTAAATATGTTTTTTGCAGGACTAGAGACACTTGTATAAGTGAAGGGAATGGAGGGTCAATAGTTCAAGACTG
>NW_015386175.1:402131-415749 GCF_001527695.2 Protobothrops mucrosquamatus | reverse complement strand
TTGGGTTTTCACCACAAAATTATTGCTGATTTTTGGATATCAGAGACGGAACATTTTGTTTAATGGAATAAGGAAGGAAAAAAAAACCTTAAAGTTGTCTTTGAATCATGGTTAACTCTTGCTGATATAGACTCATTATTATAGTTTTCTGAGTATGAAATGAAAGGCATTTAAACTGTCTTCTTCAGGGATATTATTTCACCCAGGACTTCACAGATGGTGGCCCACTAGGTGGGCTACCACTTAATTACCAAGATGCTGGTTAAGTGATAAGCATATTAATAAGCAGTGGTTCAAAATTAATAGTCTAGCACATGCTCTGTATAAGCATCTGAACATTTTTTCTATGATAAAAATATGTAGAAATGTAGAAGTAGTACCATCTTCCAGCTAAGCAATAGGTCACTCTCATCTACCTGAACATTCAGTACAAAACTATTTAAATGCAAAATTATTCCGAAGTCCTTCAAGCAGCTTTTTAAGCATTCATTGGTATATTTTATGATATTTCTTCAATACAGAGAATGAGAGGAAGAATAAGGATAAGAAAAGCTACTTAAAATATATTAGTTTTTATTAATCATTAATTAATTTATGGTACCATATGCAGTCCTAGGGAAATATACAGGTAGTCCTCATTTATTGACCATAATTGGGAACAGTAACTCCATCGCTAAGTGAAATATCATCTGACCATACCTGACTGACAACATCAGTTCCATTTGCAGCTCTTAACGAAATTAAGCATGACGATGCATGCTCACGATTTGCTATTTACTTGGGCTTCCCCAATAATTTTGCTTGCTGGAAGCTGGCTATGAAGGTCGCAAGTGGCAATCATGTGACCATGGGTCTCTGCGACGGTTGTTACATGTGCCAGTTGCCAAGATTCAAATCACGATCACATGACCCCAGGGACACTGTGATGGCTGTAACTTTGAAGATTAATCTTAAAATCATTGTAATTTTGAATGGTCATGAAATGAGTGGTCAGTAAGTGAGGGCTAGCTGTATGGCTGCCTTAAGGAGTAGTAGACAAGTGCTATGTTCTGCATATTGCAAGAGTCTGAATACCTGGCTCTGCCAATTGACCTGAGGACCCAATGGAGGTAGCTGCTAGATTGATAGCAAATTCCACCTCCCCCCCACACACATTCCCTGCTTCCCCCCACCCATCTTTTAATCTCATATTACTGTGTTTTCATTGTTTTATTGTTTCATTATTTTGCTACTATTATGTTTATACTTCTTATCATTTCTTTGTTTTTATCTTGTAAGCTGTCTAAAGTAAGATAGGCAGCAAATAAATTTAATACATACCATACCTACATACATCCAAAGCCTCTTTTTGCAAGAGAAACTAAGCAAGGCACAACCCCTTCCCCCAATAAAGCCATGGAATTAAATGCCATATTATTTTTGCTTCGTGACAAGTTTTCAATCAATCTGAAGTTAAATATATCCAAGGTTTAATGAAAATTAAATCTATGAGAGATTATTCTTTTGCACTGTTAAACTGATTATCAGGGTGTTTCACAGAGTACAGATCAAAGGTACAATTCATAAAAGTTCCCACTATGCCAGCACCAATGAAGAGTCTAGGCAAAATCCAAGATAATTAAAGATGTCTGCATATTGTGGTTGTGTCATTATTCCAGTACCACTACAACTAAGCAAAGATCTGCCACTATTTTCCCACTGGAGAAAAGGGGATGGTGATAGAGTGTATGTGTGTTTTGTAGGCTTTATGGCTACATTTTTCTAAAAAAAATATTTAGCATATGAGCCTTTGAATTTTGTCTTTCAATTTAATTAAATGTATAACACAGAGCCACAAAGATAGAACTGAAATGGAAAGCAAAATTTACTGTAAACAAGCCCTTGTCCATTATTTTAAGCAGCAGTGAGCCTGACAACAGCTAGCAGGGTTAATTCAGTACTTTTGCCTAACCATCTTTTATTTCTGACAGCTAATCAATATAGCAATCACAAACTTATCTGAGCACACAGGGAACTTCTATACAATACTTCCTCCAGTTCCCATCTTGTTGTATGCATGGTCTGCCAGTAAAATCTTACTTTAACAGGATTGTAAACTGTATATCATATACTATATGATATACTTCATATATCATATACTTCAAGTTTATATTATAAACTTCACACTCTTTTTTAAGGAATGGAGAGAGGGCGCATTAAATAGCCATGCTGGTTTCTCTGCGCTTCACGACACTAAAAATGTAACAATTAAGCAATACCCAACATCCTCATGTAATATCTAAAGTAAGTAATTCCAATGTTGCAGATATTTATCTCAGCAGTTTTCTTAAATCTTAATCTATTTCTCTAAACCTTAAGACTAGCCACAGGTAGTCTTTGATTTATGACCAAAATTCAGCCAAAAATTTATGTTGCTAAGTAGGGCCTCAGTTTAGAGACATTTTTGGCACAGTTGTTAAGCAAATGACTACAGTTACTAAGTGAATTATGTGGTTGTTAAGCAAATATGGCTTCCCCCATTGACTTTGATCTTCACAAGCTGGCTGAGAAGGTTATAAATGGTGGTCACATGACGTTGGGTCAGTGCAATCGTCAAAAATACATGCCAGTTGCTAGGCACCCAAATTTTGATCATGTAACCATGATCAAAGCTGCAACGGTCATAAGTATGAAAACCGGTCATAAGTCACTTTTTCCAGTACTGTTACTAAATGAATGTAAGTCAAGAACTGTCTGCATTGCCAGATTCGCTTAACAACTTGTAAATCAGATTCAGAACAGAATTTATATAAGAAAAAAAAATGGGTCTCAAAACTCTCCAGATCTTTCTTACAGCATATAGATTCATCTGTTCCCTTTTTCATGATTCCTTCAGTAATGACCTTCCTCTTCACAATAGGCTGCCTATACAATTATGAGATAATCAGGGGGTAATAAAAACAGCTTCAAAGCAAAAGCAATATATGGCTCCCACACGCTCAATAAACACCCAGATGCAGGCAAAATGGTAAGAGAGAACAATTGCAGAAGGTATTAATCTCAGATTGTGACAAGAGCTGGAGTCAATTATTGCAATTAAATCTATATCCTGGTTCTAAATCCAGCTTGCCACACAGAGACAGGATGTTGAAACCCTGAATCTTATTGCAAAGACTCAATTCATACGTTTGAAGACAGTTCCTTCTTCAGGGATATATTTAGAAAAGTAATTCCTGGAAGCAAATAGGCTCCCAGTGGGGCCAGCAAGAGAATTATGTGGTTGAAATGAAAACAACCAGTAACTCTTTCCAGTTGATTTGTAAGCCTGCGTCTGGCCAGGATTCCTTCCCTAGAGAGAAAAAGTGAAGCAATAGTAAAGGAAGCCACACCCCTCCCTCTTCTTAACTGGTGCTCAAACAAAGTTGGGGGGGGATTCCAAGAAATGAACATGTTCTCTGAAGCTTAATTCTCACTAGGCTTTGTTTGGTTTCTCCCTGGGTAACCTAATCACAACCTGAACACTTCCTTAGGCAGGCAATCTAGCCTAGATACCAGAGTGGGGGAGGATGAATAAATGGCAATTCTGTGAACAATTCTGACAAGCCCCTTTAATGTTTCGATCACTGGCTGTGAAGGATGGCCAACAACAAAGCCAAAAATCCAATTTCAGAGCTCACCTCCCCCCTTGTTTCTCAGCTCTGCCAAACCTAAGCCTCAAAGGAGATTACGCATATCATTTATCTGTGTATTTTGTAAGGGAACCCACTATGGCAGTGACGGCGGACCTTTTAAAGACTGAGTGCCCAAAAACTGCCCCACCCCCACCCCGCTCCACTCCTGCCCCGCCCCCACCCACTGGGCCACTCACCACCTCCACAGCCCGCCGCAGATCGCCCAGGCGGCCTAGCAGCGCCATGGTGGCCACTCCCTCTACCCGTGCCCCACAGCATTATCTGTTTGCGACGGGGCGCAAGAGCAGAGTCTTGTCCCCACTGCCCGGCTGCCATGTTCTTGGCTGCGCTGCTCCAAGCAGGCCGTGCCTGGGGCCGACTCTCCTCCAGGGGGGCTGCTGGTGTGGAGGGGGCCATGGGGGGAGACGGGGCTGGGGCGACGGCACGTGTGCCCACAGAGAGAGCTCCGAGTGCCGCCTCTGGTACTCATGCCATAGGTTCGCCACCACTGCACTATGGTAACACCATTAAGCTTCGGGTCAATTTTAATTTTAATTCAATGTTAAGGGAAGAAAACAAGGAGGAAGGAAGGAAACTCACAAAAGAGACTGATCTCCCAATAGTTACGGATAGGCAATAGCGGGGAGATGCAAATGCTGTTTAAATGCATATATTGCTTAGGGGGAAAGATGGGTAACTAGAAGAGACACATTTACAAGGCTTGATTTGTACTGCTTGCAAATTGCACAAGACACAAGTGGAGGTCATTAGACCATAGAGACAGATGTTACTAAAAGGCTTAACGCTTCAAACATGTGTCAGGTAAAAAGGGCAAACGTTCCTACCAAAGGGGACGAGGGAGAGAATGGGTGGGAGGAGAGGACAATTCCTGCAAGGTCAGATCTTAAAATCTCAGAAATTCAGTGGTATTTAAAAAGAGAAGCCAGCAAATTAAAAGCAAAACTCTTTCTCTTCCTGAAGCCCACCATTAAAAATCAATGCAATCATATTCCGCAATATTATTTCTGAAAATCATAATCAATTCACCCCATCAGAATTTAGTATGCTTTTCTTCAGCAATATGAGTCGGGGATTAGCCTGAATTTTGTCATAGATACTGCTCGATCCATTTTACTTTTCTTGCTGTAGAGATAGTCCTCGTTTAACAACGGTTGATTAAAGGCCATTTGAAGTTATAGTGGATCCTCCCCAAAAGCTTATAATCCAGTTCCAAGGTTACGGACACTGCAGCACCCCCTGTGATCGTTTGTTCTGACCACAGGGATGCTACAGCACTTACCTGCCTATCTTGTCCTATTCCCCCAACCAGGTTCACGCTTGGCAACCAACTCAATATTTATGACAGTTGCAGTGTCCCCAGGTCATGTGATCACCTTTAGCAATCTTCTGTCAAGCAAAGTCAATGGTGAAGCCAGGTTCATTTAACAACCGTGTTACTAACTTAACAACTGCGGCGAGTCACTTAACAACTGTGGCAAGAAAGGTCGTAAAATGGGGCAAAACTCACTTAACAACTGTCTTGCTTAGCTACGGAAATTTTGGCCTTAATTGTGGTCATACGTTGAGGACTACCTGTACTTAGCTGGACCGATATCAACTAGATCTATGATGTTCAAATATATCTTTGCTAATTTATTTGTAGAATATGGAAAAAGTACAATTTAGTTATCTTCAGAAGAATTTTCCTTGCCAAGTGTTCTGTCCCCCGTCCGACTCACACCCCCCAACCAGTCAGCCGAGGGCTAAAAGACTGCTCAGCACTGCCAAATACAGATAAACACTTGGCAGCAACTCCGTGGCTGCCTGCCAAGACCTTTACTGATAACACACCGTACAAACACAAATCAAGTCCAGGATAATTCCGGAGTGCTGCAACAGAAGATTCAGTATTGTTCGTCACAAGAGTTTCAAACGGCACACCCCTTGCTTATATAGCCTGTGGGGTGTGGCCCAGTGACTCAGCTGAAATCTCTGGCACGGCGTTTTAGCTGCTGCGCACGTTTGTCCCTCTGACGCTGGCGTGGATCCAGCCAAGACGNGCTCCTGGCCAATCCCAGAAGCACCTGGCTCCTGGCCAATCCCAGAAGCACCTGGCTCCTGGCCAATCTCCTCTCCGTCGGAAGACACCGAAGGCCGCACCAGAGGGGAAGGTCCTGGAGAGGGAGGCCTGGCCATCTCCTCTCCTTCATGTTCAGAGCCTTCCTCCTCCGATGATAGGGACCCACAGGACGGAGCCACAACACCAAGTTTCAGATTTGTATAAATTCTAATTGGGCAAGCAAGGAGGAATGCCAAACCCTGATAAAATGGTTCGGTTGCATCTGATGCAGAAACCTGACAGCGTTCCTGCCCTTACAGGAGATTCATTGGAAAGAATCGAGGCCAAAGCATTGGGTCCTCAACTTATGATCATTCATTTTACTACTGTTCAAAGTTACAATAGTGCTGAAAAAAGGGTCTTACAACTGATCCTCACGCTTACACTGTTGAAGTGTGCCCACTGTCCCAAGATCAAAATTCATGTGCTTAGCATCCGAAATGTATTTAGGATGGTTGCAGCATCCCAGGGTCATATGATCAACATTTGTGAACTACCTAGTGGGCTTCTAACAAGTAAAGTCAATGGGAGATCCCAGATACATTAACAACCATGTGATTCCCTTAAAGATGTGGTGAGTCACTTAACAACCGCAGAAAAAAAAAAAAGGTTGTAAAATTAGTCATGACTCAGTTAATGAGCACATTGCTTAGTGATGGAAGTTCTGGTCCCAATTGTGGTTGTAGGCCAAGGACCAACTGTAGCTAATCTTGTTTCACAGAAGCCTTTAAAGCAGGGGTCCCCAACCTCCAGGCAGCAGCCCACTACCGGGCCTGGGGCCTTTTGGAACTGGACCGTGGAAGTGGTGGGCGAGGGCGCATGCATCCCCACTTGCACAAGCAGCGGGCGAGCTTGTTCGCACACGTTCTCCATTTGCCCGCCGCTTGTGCTAATGAAGCTGTGCATGCTGAACCATCCCATCTCTCTGGTCTGCAAAGGCGAAAAGGTTGGGGAACTCTGCTTTAAAGAATAATTTCTCATTTCTCAACTGCTCGAGCATGCAGTTTGGAAATCACTGGAAGGTATTTAAATATACCTTAATGTAACCTAATCATTTAAATATGTTCCTGCTACTCACTTGGTAGAATAAGGTTTATATTTATAAAATAAAACTCAGTTTTACTTTTCTTCCACTAGAATATATGTGTGTGTGTGTGTATTAAATAAATTAAACAAATCAATAAAACTAATTAAACTAGAGTAATTAAAAAGCAAGCAAAAGAAAGAAGAAATCATGTGAAAACATGCAATATGCAAAAATCTATTGCAGAATCCATTTTTAAGCATTATTTTTTGCAATAAACAAGCCTATTTGTAGCTATTTGTAGGATGAAACTGAATTTTCACCCTTTTAGTGAGGCGCCCTTTATTCTGACTCTGCTGTACTATCAACAAAAACACTGCAAGTTAAAACAACTTTCTCTCTGTTGAGTTGGCTTCATGAGCTACCATTCTAGGCTAGGTAACACCTTAAGGTTACCATGCTGACTGCTCATTCTTGGCTGCTTAAAACAGTGCAACTCTGTACCATTCTGGAAAGAAAAAAAACATTTTAAAAAGCCCACCTATCCTTTGGGAATGGACCTTTTTATCACCAAAAATTTAGTTGGCCCTAAAATAAAGCAAAGCAAAACAAAACAAAACAGACTCTCTGGTGATATTTATCAACTTAAAAGAAACCTGTAACTTTGAAGGAATACAGATATTGTAGAAAAACACAAGCAGCCTGGTTCCCTCGTGATTTCACATTAAAAAAATGGAAGCCTGGAAAGGCCTCTGTGGTTTTTTTCATTAACAACCCCCTTTCCCTGGAGGAAAAGGCAGCTCTCTTTTATTTCAGAATGGAAAGTGTTTATTTCCTCTACTGAAAATTCCATCTCACTTCACTCCAAATATACAAATAGCAAACATATAATATACCTTTGAATAATTTATCCCAACCTCTTCCAACTTACTTCTAGTTTATGTCTCCTGAGGTGCAGCAAGGCTTGACTTTATAAGCAAGAGGAGGAAGGCACTGAACTTTCAGATTTCTTTAATATTGAACTCTAAATTGTTCGAACATTGTAAATCTTCATTTCCATTGAATCAGAATGAAACAGAATTATAATGGCTCATGTTAGTCATCATCTTTCACACGAAGTTTTGACAGGTATGATTGATTCTTGTTTTCCTTTTGGGAAGATGATGCAAACATCCATTTGTGTTTTGGTTAATAATTATATAAATTGTTGTCTCATGTTTTCTATAAATTGCACTTCTGAAAACTATAAAAGATGCACTTTTTCCTATAAAAATGAGTGTATAATTGCTACATTTTGGAACCACTAATGGCCTAATGATATAGATTTCTAAAAGTGTTAACATTTTAGTCTGTAGGAGCATATTAAGTAAGTTATTACTATATGTGCTCTTCCTTGAATTATAAATCAATGCTCTGTTCTGTTCCATTTGACTTTTTCAAATTTCTTTTCTTGAACTGGCCGACTGCACTAATTTAATAATCAATTCAGGCAAGACTGAATTTTGTGGGCATGCACAGGTTGCCAATTTATATTGTAAAGGTACAGTCATAAATTAATACAATGGAATTTGTAAACAAGGGTTTCTGCAGTGAGCTTGAAGCATCCATTTGTTAATTAAATGATATTTTTAATATGGATTTCACAAGATTAATGATAACTACTAACTTATAACCCAAGAAGGAAATAATTAACTTTATAAAGAAAAATGAAATTAACTTGTTCCCTGTACCAAAATATTCGTTTCTGTTGCTACAGTGAGCATCGGCCTATAGTAGGAAGGAGGAGAAGATAGTAGGGTTAGGGGGTGATCAATTAAGTATGCTTGTTGGATGTTTAGCTATAGCAGTGGTTCTCAACCTTTTTAATGCCGCGACCCCAACCGGTCGTAAGTCAAGGACTAAACCGGTCGTGAGTCGAGGACTAAACCGGTCGTAAGTCGAGGACTACCCAACCGGTCGTAAGTGAAGGAGTTTCCCTGCCCGGGAGCGCCGCGCATGCGTGGTTCCGCCCCTTGCACCGGCCGAGGCGTAGCTGGCAAGCGGCAGAGATGGAGCAGGCCGACCACCAGCTGGCCCAGCCCAAGGGAGGTAAGGAACCCGCCGGAAAAGGGGGAAAAATGGTGGACAAAAAAAATGGCGGACAGCCTTGCTTGGCAACCCCCATGAAATGGTCGATTGACCCCAAATGGGGTCCCGACCCACAGGTTGAGAACCACTGAGCTATAGCTTTCTTCTGTTGACAGTGAGTTACACTCTTGCTGCTGGGACCAGTTTGCTTCAGTTGAGCCTCCTTAGGAGCTTCATACTCTGAGCACTCAGTTTATATGTAATTCATCCTGCTTTGCCTACTATACTGAGTAGAATTCTAGAAGTTACAACGTCACTTCTGTAGGGAGGTTATGGCCAGCATCCTGCTTATATGATGTACATGAGGCCCTCAAGCTGAACAGGCTCAACTTTTCACTATCAACAATAAGAAGAATTTGTCTTATACAGGTGGTGTCAGGTCCCCAAATCCTTATTGCTTTCCCTGCATATGTGCTCTTGTTTGGGGCCTGCCATTCTACTTGGGGGGGGGGAGTTTGCTTTCGCTTGGGATAACTTTCGCTTTCTGCTTTTCCTCTCCCGCCTCTATCCACCTGAGAAAAAATTGTGTCTCCCTTATTAGGGAGACAACTACGGAGAAACGAAACTGGAGAAGACCTTGAGATGCACACCAACTGTGCCAGTTACCCAAACATCATACCACTTGTGGATTGGCTGGATTTCAAATGGACACTATGACTTTGGTGGGAGGAGGAAGATTGCTGAGTTAACTATACCGTTTAAGTGGGCTTTCCCCCAGATCTCGCCTTGACTTCCCTACTGTCACTGACCCCTAATAAAAGTTCCTTTTGAGACAAGGCCTGTTTCAAGAATTCTGATTTCTTGGATGGTTAGCTGAGGTGGGTTCTTACAGGTGGTCCTTAATTTATGACCATAATTGGAACCAAACGTCCATCCCTAAGCGATGAGGTCACTGCATGAGTTGCATCCTATTTTATGCCCTTTTTGCCATGGTCATTAAGTGAATCACCACAGTTAAGTGAACCCAGCTTCTCTCATTGACTTTGCTTGTTAGAAGGTCGCAAATAGCAATCATGTGACCTCGGGATGCTGCAACTGCCATAAATACATGCTGGTTTCCAAGAGCCCCAATTTGGATCACGTGATTGCGTGTGATGTGTGATGACCAGTTGTAAATCACTTTTTCAACATTGTTATAACTTCAAATAAATAAATAAATGGCTTTAAGTTAAGAGCTTCCTGTATGTGTATGGATGGATGGATGGGTGGACAGATATATGAAATGAATAAGGGGATTATGGTCAAAGCATCTGGCATACTATAGCCAATCCTCAAAAGCTAAATATTGTTAGTAGTTGAATAGGAAATTGCAAAGAAATAGATATGAATGGGAAGGGGAGGGAGGGAAACCAATCCCAGAAACATCCCAGAACCCACTAAATTATTTCTGTAAAGACAAAAAAACAGGCACGGATATGAAAAACCACATAAAGTTCAACCTAAAGACTTTACCTAGACAAGTCATTCCGCTAGAGAGCCACATCTTTAAAAAGTCAAAATAATAAATTATGCATGGTTGAGATTTGGGCTGAATTTAAATTACTACAATTTCAAAAGATTTTAATTACTACATGTGAATTTTGAAGAGCAAAAAAAAAAAAAATCAGACACTGAAGGAAAAATATATTCCTAAAAACTGGAGCATCACAGTGATTGTATCTAAACAAAGCTTTTCTATCGTCATTTTAATCTGGCAGCTAGCATTTAATCTGGTCTCTGTCACATTGGCAAATAACTATCTGTTTGTTTGGATTTTTTCCTGCAGCTGAAATACAGAGCATTTGTTCAATAAATGACAACGTAGGCCTACATTAAAAAACAATATTAGACATTTTCCCAAACAGAATGAATCTAGTAAAAAATAATCTTAAAGAACAGAATAAACCAATACAATAAATTTGTAGAACAAGCACTCTATATTGTCAGTGCTGAAGAAATCAATTGGGCCCCTACAAGCCATTAAATCTAATCCTAGCTGATTTGTATGGAATGGAGAAAGAAATCTGCTTAGGGCAAACACACAAAATATTGTATCCTATTTAGGCAGCTGTAAATGCACATATAAAGAAGGTGAAATGATTCCCTTATAACTCCTAAAAGGGGACTTCCGTAATTATTCATGAGTTAAAATGAAACTCAAATCAAGTGGAAAAACATTAAAACATTTCTAAGCATATGCACACTCCTTTGGTCCACTCACAACCGAGTGGCACAGTCATGCTTTTCTTTTCACAAAAGCTACTGAAACATATGAGCTAAAAAGACAGTGGTTCCTAGCTATGTGAAATCAGAGATCAGAGCTACACAGGAGAAATGAAATGACAAATGTCGCTAGCGCTGACGATGGGACCCTGAAGCAATTAAAAACGGCATGGCCAAGCTTATATGTTAATTCTACAATAGATTCACACAGCATCACCAAGATGGGGAACTCTATTCAAAGTACCCAATGCTCAAAGAATCCAGACACCAGCACAGTAATCTCATTTCACTGACCGATTTACGAAACTAAAACAACATTCAAAGTCAGCAAAGGATTCTACCCTCTGGGTAAAAGGCAAACACAGTATTATTAAACATGAACTATACAGTGCATGCAGAGATGACCACAGAAAAGAGTTCTGAGCCCAAAATTTCTGTTGCTAAGTGAGAGATTTGTTAAGTGACTTTTGCCCCATTTTACGACCTGTCTTGCCACAGTTGTTAAGTGAATCTCTGCAGTTGTTAAGTTAGTAACAAGGTTGTTAAGTTTAATCTGGCTTCCCCATTGACTTTACTTGTCAGAAGGTTGCACAAAGTGATCTCATCACCCCGGGATACTGCATAAATATGAACCAGTTGCCAAGCATCTGGATTTTAATCACATGACCATGGGGGATGCTGTAATGATTGTGAGTGTGAAAAATGGTCATAAGTCACTTTTTTTCAGTGCCTTTGTAACTCTGAACGGTCACCAAATGAACTGTTGTAAGTTGAGTATTATCTGTGCTAAGACTCATTCAATTTTGTAATAAATACAAGGAAGTTATATTTATAACAGAGATAATTCCTTTTATTATTGTATATTAAAGATCATTAGAAATAATAGAAACATTATGTGTGTGTGTGTGTGATGCATCACAATTAAGTATGGCTTAAGGCAGGCATGTCAAGCTGCCGGCCCACAGGCCGGATGCGTCACACCAAAACCGCACCCACCCCATTGCCGGCAATGAGGAAAAAGTCCCGATACGTCACGAGTTTGACATGCCTGGCTTAAGGTAATTAATTAATTATATCACTGTTTTATGCCCCCCTGCCCAACTTCTCATAACTCAAGACAGTTTATTTCCATGCCCTTAGTAAAGATTAAATATGGCTAAAATTAGCTTGTGGGCTTTGCTAAAATGAAGTAAAAGCTCCTTGTAGTTTCTCTGGAGGAGCAGAAGGAGATCAGTGTCTATGTTTTCCATAGTGAGAGGCTAGAATCAGTTTTGCAACACAACATTATTAGCATAATACCCAGACCATTTATCTTTAGTGTAAAATCTGCATAATCTGAAATATATTTTAACAATCTGGAAAAAAGCGTAAGAAGGAGAAGAAGAACACAAAGTGAATCACTGAGCATTAGAGGCAATCTTCAAAGGCCGAATCCCCCTTCCATATGTTGTAATACTCTACTGGCCACTCGGCGCCCCAAATAAATGAAAGGTTTTTGTTCAGAGCTTGATTGCAATGCTGCATTTCCATATGAAATGTGGATTGCATTTGAACACTTACAGCAGTTGGAGATCTATAATTTATCGAGACATGGCATATACATGGATCTGAGCCAATCTTCTTACTGAATATTCAAAAATGAACTTCACAGAAGGTAAATTCATAAAGGCTCAATATGTACTCTCACAAATACCACAGGCAAAACATCTACGTTAGTAAGATGCATGATGAACATATTGTAAATAAAACAGCCCCTTGTTTCCCACAGCTTTTTTAGACATTCAGGATAGTCTTAACACTTATCTTCACCCATGCCCCCAAAGTTGCATATGACATCAGCAAGGGGAGTTTTTTTTCCAATAGTGCATTTAAAAACAAGACGCTGAATTAAAGAATGTGCCTGGAATCAATAGATATTTTAGGAAATTTTTGACCTTCCAGGGCAAACCAGATGGGAAACACAACTAAATCAGCCAGAGATACTTTATTTTAAGGCAACATTAACAGAATCTTGCAAGTCTGAAAATACGAGCTTCCCGCCTTCCACTTTTAACTACTTGCTCCATTAGGGCGGGTCCGTCATAAGTTTCTTTCTCTGCCACTTAAGTGACTGCTGGTTCTTGCCCCTCTTGTCTGACTGTTTCCTTGACAGCCTCTCTACCCCCCTTTCCTCAAGGTCACCCATGCATTCCATTACAAAAAGATGGTGCAACAGGCAAGGTACTTTTTCTTTGTACATGTCAACCAACAAACTAAAGGTCTTCTTAGGTCATTACAATGACAAATCAGGAAGGTCGTAAACAGGGCTTTTTTTCAGCCGGAACGCGGCGGAACCGCGTTCCGGCACCTTTTTCCGGGCCGGCCGCACCGGAAATAGCCCCTCCCACACCGGAAATAGCCCCTCCCAAATTTTACTTGCATTCCTGTTCTCTAAAGGGGCGGTCCTAGGGTTTGATGAGGGCGTGGCCAGGTTTGAGTTCCGCCACCTTTTCTCCG
>NW_015386175.1:391715-402031 GCF_001527695.2 Protobothrops mucrosquamatus | reverse complement strand
AGCATGGTAGGCACCAAAGGAAATGTCCATAGACAAGGTCTTGAAAGAAAGCAGATTAATATCCTGGAAATATTCATGTCTAAACAAACTTGCGTATGCATTATAATAAAAAAATAAGCATTTAACTTAATGCTTAAGAGAACAGGTAGTATTAATGAAGCTTTCCTGATAATTCAAAATGAAGTGATCTTAATAATAATAATAATAATAATAATAATAATAATAAAGTTTGAAGGGACCATGGAGGTCATCTAGTCCAACCCCCTGCTCAGGCAGGAAACCCTATACCAGGGGTAGGCATAGCTGACTCAGGAATTCTGGGAGTTGAAGTCCATGAGTCATAAAAGAGCCGAGGTTGCCTACCCCTGCCCTATACCATTTCAGATCTTATGAAGCATTATGTCTTTGTTGCCTTTACTACTCAGTAACACAAAAATAATCTTTAGCAGATTCACTTTGGATATACAGATAGTTCTCATTTAGTGACTGCCTCTTCTAGCAACTGTTCCCAATTACAAGAGCGATGAAAAAACATTCTGTCCAATCCTCACATTTATGCTATTTGTGGGGTCTGTAAACAAAAGGAAAGGAGAATTAAGATCCTAAACACAATTGTGGTTTCACAATTAGAGACCACAATTAGAGACCACTTCACTTGACAGCCAAGTTGCCAGTACCAATTGTGGTTTTTACAAAAGGACTCCCTGTAAGGGAACAAGTGAAAGTACCCACGGCAGGACAACATTATGGACAAGCAGCCCCTTTACTCTTATTACCATGTGAGCAAGAAAACTGGTTTGGTTCAAATTTAAGAATTTGATACTATTTTCTAAACTCTAGTCTTAACACAGGTAAGAATACCTCCAACACACAAGAAGACATTGATCACCTCATTTAAATGTGGACCCAGTCCAAACTATCTCATTTTGTCAGATAGGAAGGGCAAAAGTTAAGCAAGCAGGTGACAGATCTGATTTCTTCATATATCTTGTTCATCTTCTTAAAACATACAAGTCGAAAAGAATTCACATGAATAGGACAAGTAGTTCCCAAGATTACTTCCTGTGATCTGCCGTAAAACCAGAGCCCAGATCAAGGGCATCCAATCACCTTTGCCTTCAAAGAACAATGAAAACCGAACTGCCCGTTCTAGCTGTCTTTCCCTGACATCCTTATGGAGGAAAGCACCACCAGTCTGTTGTATGCAGGCACAATAACAGCAGAGAAGAAAGCCCTCTTTGCAATATTACCACCGTGCACTAAGAATTCAGATGAGCTTCTGTTACAATGGTAAAGTGTTTCCAGACAAATCAGAATTAGTATTCTAATTTCAAATCTTGATTTTCAATCCTGGCTTCTTTCGCTCCTCGGTAATCCTTTTTCCTTACAATATTTCATACTTTAAAAAAAATATTTGTTTTAACCCTCCTGTTTTCTGTCTGCTATCACTTACAGTTCTGCGTCTACAATTTGGATCTACCTTGGGACTAAACTGGTCTCCCAATCTAGCTAAGTTTCTCATCAAGTGAAAAAGACCATGGTTACGCACATACAGATGAAGTGCCGATGCATATTTTCTTTTGCAATGATAATTTTTTTCAGGCTTTACTGTGTAACCCTGTACACTCTTGCTGATAAGGAGAAGAGTCAAAACATTCACGCTAACTAAACCATCCTCTTGTTTTCTACACAATTCCAGTATTACTTTTATAATAATAATCTGTATGCTACCCAACTCCCAATGACTGTGGGTGGCTCACGAGCAATAACATTAAAAACAAGAAAAAAATGCAATAAAGAAAGAACAGAGGAATAAAGAATGGCAAAGAAGACAAGATGTGGACAGGAACAAAAAAGAAACAAATCACACAATCCAAGGGTTTCAATCTCCTTGCCAAAGGCCTGGGCAAAGAGCCAGATCTTCAAGGCTCTTCCAAACACCAGCAGCTTAGGGACCATCTAGATCCTGGGGGAAGTCTCATTCCAGAAGGCAGGCACTGCTACAGAAAAGGAGTCCTGATAGATGGCAAATAAACCAGACATAGGCGGTATAACAATAACAAATAATTTCATTACATTTATTATAGCCACCCACTCCAGCAGATTCTGAAGACTTAAACCTTCTTTTAATTGTCAGAAGAACAATGCTTTCAGTGAATGTTTACTTTTATTATTTTTGAAAATGATTAAATAAGAAGTACCCAGTTGTTTTCCTCCAGACAACTTCTGTTTATTCTCCCAACTGGGAGTTTTCTTACAGCTGGTTTAAAGGCACCATTCCCTTCTCTCTGTGTAGGTAAAAAAATCACTGCTGTGATTGTTTTGATCTGACTCTATCTTGGTGCTGGAGTTGTATATGGTACTGAATGAATCCTTAACTAGCAAAGGTGCCAATATACCACCTCCTTGTTTCCCCTGCCTATGGGAGTCTTCTCTTTTGACAGCATCCTCTGCTAGTGTGAAACGTACACATCAGGATGATGTAACAAGGATGTTCAGAGCTGCTGTGTCTTCTCTGACACTGTATTTTGTATACCTTTCACTAGCACATATCCATCTGGGCTCCTCTTTCTTCCTCATTTTATCTTTAGAGATTCATAATTCTTAGGAAGAGCCTGCTGGAAGGCAAAAATGACTAGCTTGTATTCAGAAAAATGACTAAAATTGATAAAGAGTCTATGGACATTTGGAAACATTTCTCCCTTTTTGTGTTCCTCAATTCTGTATTCTTATGTATCCCTTTTCTGTGGTTTACTGCAGTGAATGCTGCATTTGCCTGCAGTAGAGCAATGGGATGAAGTGCAAGAGAAAGTAAAGGCAGTTGGAAGAACCAATGAGGTTTCATGCAACTCAGTATCTAATAGTTATAGTTTTACGAAGGTAAAGGAAGGAACAAAGAAAAAAACTGGGCTTGGTTTTACCTGATGGACAGACATCATCACTCAGAGATCACAGATCACCAGATGTTATGAGACAACATTAATTTTATATGCCTTGTTGCTCTGGTGGATTCAGTTGGTTTAGGCAGGAAAAACTAATTCAAATGCATGGTGATGACAGAAAACTTAAATTCTGGACCAGGACCTAAATGAAGTTTCATGTGAATGGAGAAGATCATCACGGCTGAGGCATATTGGTGCCAATTTAAATTGCAAGTGGGAAAAGAGTCATTGCTAAAGTAGCCCTCACGTGCTGTGCTTCTTGTTATGTCACCCACTACTTTTCATCACAAGAAATCCTAACAAAAGGCTTCTTGAAAATTCAAGTACACTAAGTGTCTTCAAAATCTTTTAGCTATTGTCTTAGTCCCCTTTTAGAATATTACAAGTTCACAGAAACTCTATTATGTGGACCCTGCTAAGTTGTGGCATACCGTGTTAACTGGGAGACAGTAGAGAGGCCTCAATTCATACAAAAATTTACTGGGCCCATTAAATGTTTGCCAAAATTTGTCAAGAGAATCTGTACAATAACTGTACCATTTGCGCGTATGTACACACATGTACACACACACACACACATCTATCTATCTATCTATCTATCTATCTATCTATCTATCTATCTATCTATCTATCTATCTATCTATCTATCTATCTATCTATCTCAATTGATACATACTGGTAATACATGCATACATAATACATGCATACATAAAACATACATACATGCACGCATACATACATACATACATACTAATCCAATGTTAAAAAGTACATGCTGGGAGACAAATATTTGGGACAATTCTGCATTGTTTCTGTTTAACAGATAAGACTATTTTTGATGCATTATTGAGCCAGTCCATACTGAGATTTCATTAAGTGTTCTGGACCATTTTTCAAATGGTCTCTAAAAGCTTTTGTCTGAAAGCAGATGAACAATACTCAACTTCTTAAACAAAACATGTCATGTCTCAAGACTAGCTGACATATAGTTCCTTCGCTCTGAAATATCTCAACTCTATAGCAGATAAGTGGGAAAAAATCCTGTACATGCATTCAAAACAAAGGTGATAGAAATGTTTTGATTACCCTTTTCTTTAAGGACAAACCTGCTTAACTGTATGGACAACAGCACTTGGAAAAAAAAGAATAAAATATGTATAATTGACTACCACTGTACTTTGGAGTAAGGTCAATTAATGCAGTGAGACTTATTTCTGGGTAAACTTCCTCTATAAATGTGTTGTTTAATAGAAAGGGGAACAGATTTTATGATGAATCAAAGTGTCGTGAGTTGCTATGTGGCTTATAATCCATCACCAGTCTAGTAATCAAAAAAATGTAGAGGAGATTCAGATGGCAATAATCCTAAATGACATCAGTTTCTGAAAACTCTGCTGGGCATCTGCACTTGGGGTTGTTTGTTTGTCTGGTACAAGGGGAGGGGAGGAATACACAACTATCTCATTTCTAAAGCCATCTTTACGATTCTGTCAGTAACTAACAAAACAGACAGAGCCAGGATATTTGGATTCTTCCTCTCCCCACCACCCCTGGCCCATTTTTGGTTTCTGGAAGGATTTTGGAAGTTTTCACTAAAATATATTAAGCCTATTCACAGATGATACTGTATTTCTCTGGGGTTCCCCCTCTTAAAATATGCCACTACCTTTTGGCAAATGTGATTAATGTGGCATTGGAGATCACAAAGAGGGGATTGGAAGCCCCATGTAGATTGGGAGTGTTAGGTTGCCCCCACTTATTTTCCAGGAGTTTTAGGTTGCCCTCACTTGTTTTAAAGAAGCAGACAGTTTTCTTCCTGCCAACCTAGCAGTTCAAAATTATGCAAATGCAACTAGACTAATAGGTACCACTTCGGCAGTGTTCTGGACATCTTTGGATATACTCATACTGGCCACATGACCACAAAAGTATCTTTGGACAGCGCTGGCTCTCTTGGCTAAGAAACAAAGGTGAATTGGACACAACTGGACAGGGGCAACTTTACCTTTAAATAGTTTTCTAGGATCAACTTACCACATGGCATGCATATAGGTTGGAGGTAGACGGGGGCTGCTGACAGGTGTGCAGTTATAAGACCTCATTATTCTTTCTGCCAGCAAAAAGTTTCGAAAGAGGCTTGCTACTAGAAGATCCTGTCGGAAGAGCTTTTGGAAAAGATCTGCAAAAACAAAACAAAAAACTCACAAAAGATGTACCAAAAGAAAGCATCCACGAAGAATGTGGCTGCTGCTGGTGGAATTAGAACATTCCACCAAGAACTACTGTAAAATTATTTATCTATTCAATAAATATATAGCCACCCATATCACGTTTGTGACTCTGGGTAGCTTACAGTCAAAACATAAAGTGGTTTATGGTGTAACATGTGCAGATCTAGATGCACACGTAATTCCCTTTGTCACTGCATTTTGCATTAATTTAAACCTCTGAATGTGCTTCAAGGGCAGCCCCATAAAGAGCGTATTACAGTAATTCATACGGGGCATGAGTAACTAAGTGTAGAGTTTCCTGATTCAGTAACGGATATAAGTGGCATACAACCTGGGCCTTCTAGCTACAACCGCCACCTGCTCTTTGAGCAGGAATTATGCGTCCAGAAAGACCCCAAATTTCCCACCTGGTTTGTTTGGGGAAGAGCAACCCCATCCTGAACCAAAGTTGGTAAATTCCTAGATCCAGGTGACCCCAAAACCCAAAGTCACTTAGTCTTGCCTGGGTTCCTGTTCTTCCCCATCCAAACCCCTACTGCCTTCAATCTCTCACCAGAGGTTATCAAAAAGCACGGCCAATGCTACTTCAATCTTATACCCAGACATGAAACCTAACTGAAAGAAGTCTAGATTTAATCCAGGACCCACTGAAGCTGTTGCATGACCACATTCTCAACAATCTTCCCTAAAAAAGAGAAGATTGGATATTGGATGAAAATTGTCCATAATGGTTGGGTATAGCAATGACTTTTTGAGGAGAGGCAAGATCAATGCCTCTTTAAAGGTTACTGGTACCACTCCTTTTCTCAGAGATGAATTTATTGCTGCTAAGACCCAACCGCATGTCACCTCCATGGAAGCTTTCACCAAGCAGGAAGGGTTTGGGGTCTAATAAACTCAGGTGGCTGAGCTCATAGTCTTAAGAACAGGGTCTGCTTCCTTGGGCCCAACAGGTTCAAATCCTTCCAGATAACATGGCAAGAGTGTCTCTGGCATGTCCACAGGACCTGCACCAAGGCTGGCATCCAGCTGGGAATGAATCCGAGCAATTTTGTCTGACAGATGTTCTGCAAACTCCTCTGTTATATACTAACTTTTAAATACATCAACATATTTACAACGTATTTACAAAACTCAAGTTAACTGAGTTTTCAATTAAGACATTTCCCCCCAAATTTTCTACTTCTGGAAAGTACTACAGAAGTAAGGTAATTCAAACTCTGGTGGTAATACATATGTAAGCTGCAGTCACTCTCAAACAATGAGATATCCCCCCCCCCCAATGCATATGAACTTCTTAAAGTGCCTTTGTAAGAAAGCATTTACAGCAAGCTGCATTGACTCTGAATGGCAACAGGAGAAGAATCAATGAGGAACCAGTAAATCAAATTGTTTATATTCATTGATCGTATTTCCAAAGTAAAATGGCTAACATGCTGACCTAGTAGGAAGAAATAAATGACGAGAAGGAATAAATAATAAGGTGGCCCAGATCCCAAATGGATTTATCGCAATCCTTCTAATGTCATGCTATAATTGACAGTGTCTGCCTTTTCCTTTGTCTTGCTTTTGCAGTGTAGTAGGCCCAAGATATATAAAGTCTGGTTATGCTTTTGCTCAACAAAATGCCAATGCTTTACTGGGAGCCTGATATATACTGTACTATGGCATGCATGAGAAATAAAATTATGTTGTATCTTCAAAGTGAGATGGTTGCTTTAAGGGGCCACAACAAAGCATATCTATTGAACGCTTTTCCATCATATGCCATGCAATGTCCTAAACTCCTTGGGTGAGTACATCTTAAAGAAAACAGAACTATCATTTCTGTGGGAATGAAAGATGGAGACCAAACATGATGATTCAGAGCTTCTGATGCTGAAAAAGAATAAGATTTGGCTCAGCCCTATTTTCTCTAGCCCAATAAGTTTTTTTCCTCTTTCTCTCTCTCTTTTTTTAATTTCTGGGTTCTCACTGTATCCTGTTCTCCCTTCTAATTAGAAATTAGTTTTCTACTCCTGCCCTCTTCTATTATGATCAAGCTATATATATTACCGGTAGTTCTGTGGACTTATCTGTCATAGTCTTACCTCTGGGTAGGACGTTCCATGCAATTGTATCCGTAATGGCTGTAAAAATCCAATTCAATTCTCCTAGAGGCGTTCTCCTGTCATTGAGCCTCCCAGGAATTCTACAAGAAATAATGAAATTTTATCATTAAGCAGAAACACACTGAAACAATGTTCATAATGGCAAAAAATACCTAACCAACAAAAATATAAGCTCTTACTCTTCTAAGTAATAAAGGATAAAAAGGAAGTATTTCTTGGTTGTACTGGTTTTTACTGGAATAAAAGGCTCAAATATTGAGTTTCATCAAGTATATAAAAATACCAGACAACAATAAAGCCCTTGCATAATTCAGGGTAAGTGCTAATAAGCAAACAGGGGAATACTTTTACGGTTTTTTTTCCTCCTAACATTATAGTAAGGATGAACTACATGCTAAATCACTGATTATATTGACTAATAAACTGTTGAATCTTCTTGAAAATGAGCAACTTGGGAAGTAAGGAAATACTGAATAAATTGTATAATGAGGCTTTTGCATTTTAGAATGCAAAATATAGAAAAATCTGTATCACTAATCTAAAAACCAACCTCATATGGAGTATAGCAATTAAAGCTTGTAATATAAACCCATTCTTCCAATTTTCTAGTTATGAGGATATTAGAAAAAGAAACATAATATTTTCTTCAGAAGCAAAATTTCATTTAAATAGAAAACATTAAAATTGTGGTTTGAATACAGCAAAGAAACCATTCATTTTGTGGCACAGGTAACATTTGGCTGCCTCAGAATCAGACCGGAACAACAGGGTGATTTAGAAATTGCACCTCACTTCACGGGAAGCCATTAATGTGTGCCCTCTTTCCCTCAAATTTCAGTGGGTCTTTATTTCATATAGTTGAAAAATGAGTGTCACTAATCAGTTGCCAGTATGATGGCTTCCAAAGTAATTGCTGTTAACCTATACTGTTCACATGAGGCTTGGCAGAAACTGAATCAACACAGATTCAGACCTGAGAATTTGGGGTAGGAAATCAGTTCACGTCTACGAACATTAAAATATTTACCCGCTCTCGTCAGTTATATAAAATTGAAAATGGTTTATGTCATGTTTCTTGGCTGATAAAGCCAGCAGTCATTCTGCAGTTACGGTGCTCAAGATTAGATGGAATATATTCATTAATAGGACCTCCAACTCAGTGCTTTAAAAATATGCATTCTAAGCAAGTCACTTCTATATGTCAAAAAGCATATGTTCTCTGCAAATCACTTCTACATGTCACCTTCAAGTGGATGGAAGATCCCTGCCTCTACTGAGAGAGAAAAATAGTAATTAGTCTTATTCTGCCCAAGAGGAAACAATAGAGTTCCTCCTCAATTTACAATCACAATTTACCAGTGGTCATTAAGCGATACGGCTTGTGATTTCCCATGGGACTACTTCACTCAATGACTGCAATTCTGGCAGTTGGGATTGAGGTTAAGTGAACATAGTTCCAGATAAGGAGCATGGGATGTCTTGGGGGCGGGGGAGATCCTGGGAGACTCCACTCAGGAGCTGAAAATTCTCCCTATCAAAATCCATGGGCATTCCATAGCTGCTGTCACTCCCTAAGGCACCCCTTTCCTTATTATGCTGCCTCTCTGCTCAGGAGCTGAAAATCCTTCCTGCTAAAATCCAAGCTGGATTTTCAGCCTCTGAGCAAAGAGATTCTTACGCACAGCCCGTGCTGGGCTTTTCCCAGCTGCCTTAACTTATTGTACTGACTCTTCACTTTCTCTTTGGATTTCAGTTCCTTTTCAGGTCTGAGGGCACTCCTTCAGTGGGATGCAGAAACAGAATTCAAATCTTCAGGATTTGAGCTTCATTTCTGCATGCCATCAAAGAAGTTCAACTTGCGTCAATACATGGAAAGGAATTAATATTAAAAACAATTAGCAACTAAAATCTACTCAGTGCAACTGCCAGGAGAGCCCAGCTATTCAAGAATAGGACAGCCATTTTATGGGCTCCACATCACTCTTTGATCCCCAGGCCAGAAGCAAAGCCAGGTATTCAGGACTTTCCAGAAGGCTGTCAAGGTTAGGGCCCAGCCTGACTTCAGGGTGGAGGGGAAGTGATGTTCCCTATGGTGGGTACATCAGAAGAACAGGCCTTCCTCCTGTGTATGCACGATGACATTACCTAGTGGATGTAAGCTGGAATAAACCTCTTCTGTTGGATTTCATAGGATGAGTAGATGTCATTGGGAAGAGGTTATCCATCAAATAACCCAGCCGCCTGCCACATGGGGCTTCATAAATAAATAAACCAGGCCCTTATATTGGACCCGAAGCAAATTAACAGAATTAGTAGCAGAAATGTAATGCATATCAATGATTTTGAATACCTGCACCATGCATTTTGCATTGAAACTTCCAAATGCTCTCCAAGGGCAGCTCCATGTAGAGAGCATTAGAGTAATCCATATGGGAGATGACTGGGGCATGAGTGATTGAGCATAGAGCCTCATGATCCAGGATTGGCAGGCAACCCGAAGCTATGTGAAGGGCCTTCTAGCCACAACTGCCACCTTCTCTTTGAGTAAAAATTGTGACTCCAGAAAGATCCTTAGATGGCCCACTAGATATATCTGAAGAAGTACAGTCATATCCAAAACTAAAGATTGTAAATTCCTAGATCCAGGTGGCCCTCAAACCCAAAGCCACTAAGTCTTGCCAGGGTTGAGCTAAAGCCTCTTGTTCCCATTACGCCCCCCCCAGGTTCCAAACACAGAAAAAGGAGGTTGGCAGCATTGCTTAGTTAACTATGGGAGCAGATATACAGCATATATAATGGATGATCTCATCCAGCGGTTCATGTAGATGTTAAACCTTCCAAGACCGAGTGGCTGTGGTTGCCGGCGCCCCGGCATAGTCAGCTGATTCCATCGCTGTCTATAGGGGGCGAAACTTTGGCCCCCTCAGAGAGGGCGCGCAACTTGGGTGTCCTCCTGGATCCACGGCTGACACTGGAAGATCATTTGTCGGCCGTGACCAGGGGGGCGTTTTATCAGGTTCGCCTGGTTTACC
>NW_015386175.1:385358-390838 GCF_001527695.2 Protobothrops mucrosquamatus | reverse complement strand
TTTTTCAGCAAGCGGGACTGACCTAGGGTGAATTTTAAATAGGGATAATTTTTAATGATTTTTAATAAGAGACACAGCTACAAATATTTGGTTTTAATTGGCTTTTATTGGGGAAATGTACTATGTTGTTTTAATATGCTGTGAGCCGCCCTGAGTCCCGTGGGGAGAAGGGCGGCATATAAGTCTATGTATTAAATTAAATTAAATTAAATTAAATTAAACAGGAGCAGAAAGAGTATTGACTCTTATGGCACAGCACAATTTAAGGGCCAAGGGTGGGTCTTCTTGTTCACATCAACATTAACTGAACTAGCCACTGAGGAAGGGAACCAGGTCAATAAAATGCCAGCCACTCTCCACTCAAGCAGCCAGTCCAGAAGGATTCCATGGTCAATAGTACTGAAAGGTGCTGAGAAGTTAAGAAGAGCAAGAATGGATGCACTGTCCCCCATCCTGCTCTTGCCATAGGTCATCAAAAAGCATAGTCAGTGCTGTCTATGTCCCAATCCCGGGGCTGAAACCCAACCAAAAGGAGTCCAGATAATCTGTATAATTGAGGACCCTCTGAAGCTATTGCATTAAAAAGGAAAGATTGGATACTGGATGAAAATTTTCCAGAATGGCTGGGTCCAGTGATAGCTTCTTGAGGAGAGGGAAGACCAGCATCAAGTAAATACAATGACTTAAGGCATGAGCCTGTAATCTTTTGGGAAACATACAGGGTTTGGAGAATAATCTATGAGTACTTCTACAAAACAACTACCAAATAAATAGGATGAGGAACTTGCTGGGTGCCCAGGAATATTTTAGTGGACATTCTGTTATCCTTGGGCACTACATGGGATACCCAGGAATCAAAAGATATCATCTGTCTCTGGTCCATGCAATTCCATTTGGCAGTGGTGGCGAACCTATGGCACGGGTGCCAGAGGCGGCACTCAGAGCCCTCTTTGTGGGCACGCGCGTCGTCGCCTTCAGCTGGGTTTTATAAAACCTTTTTGCTTTAGGCCTCTACCTCCGTGTACAAAAAAAAAAAGATTCAATCAATCAGTCAATTTCAACTTCTTGCGGGGGAAAAAAAATCTTGCAAAGTTGGAATTGATTGATTGAACTTTTTAGTCCTACCCGGTCTGCTTTATCACTGCAGCCATGCCCACCCAATGGGCCACACCCACCCGGCACCCGACGATGCATAAGTGGGTTTTGCGTTGCAGTTTGGGCACTCGGTCTCTAAAAGGTTCGCCATCACTGCCATTGGGGTTTTAGAACAGAGTTTCCCCAAGATGTCAGAAATACCATCTAGCTATAAAGCATGTGTTCCTGAATGCCCCCACCCCATTTTTTAAAAACAAAAAGATTCAATGCCAGCTTTTCTCAGCTGGGGTTCTATAGAACCCTTGGTTTCCATGAGAGATCACTAGAGGGGTCTGCGAGAAATTGCGACTGAAACAAAATAAACATTTTCTGAACTTTGCACAATGCTAACACATGCAGTGGTGGGAATTGTTACGTGCCGTAATTTATTTTACTGATCATGCTAGTTTATCGTCAGCTGTAGATATAATAATTTTAATGTAGACCTAAAAATTATTTCAAGGGTCCCTACAGGGTAAAAGAAAAAGTTTGAGAAAGGCTGCCTCTGAGTTACTCTAAGTAACTCAGACTAGATATATCTTGAATATCTAAAAACAAGCAACTCTTCAGGGAGAGAGAAGCCACTGAATACATTTTTTACATATTCTCACAGTAAGTTTTTGATGCTTAAAGGTACTTGATAAAACTATTTTCAGAACACCATAAACTGTGAGATTACTTGCTGTTTGTAAGAATTAACTGCTGATCATGTCTGTTGCACAGTTCAATTGGTATAACAGGTATAATTCTGGTAGCTTTCAAATAACTACCTAGCTATAATTCTTGCTACTGGCCATATTTGTTGGGACAGATCTAGAATCCAAAACATTTTGAGGTTATCTGCCGTTACAACTTACAAGTCACTATTCCACAGAAGCTTCTAATTATCAAATGGAATAACATTTCAAGCTAGTCTTATAAAAATCAAAAATTTTTCCTATGGGATCATTCATCAAAAGACACTCCTAGTGATTTGCGCGGAATGAAATGATTGAAATGAAACAATCTCCTTTGTTCCAAAGAGTGGGAGATGCTTTGTGCTTTTAATACCTCCAGTGATCCATCTTTTTAATGGTCCATCAAATAATTCCACTCTTGGAACTAAATTCTTCTTTGTAGGCAGGTAGTGGTGAAGAAGCAAAATTAATATTAATGCAAAAATGTGCTCTATGACCGTATTAATACTCAGGACTCAGTTTGGACCTAATATGACATAACTGGCAACATTTTAAGTAAGATAAGCTATAATGAAAATCACTACAGCATGCATTCAAACCATTTAAGAAGTGCAAACGCAGAGGTGGAAATGTAAATCTAACTCATTACAATCATACACACTACAATGGCTCTTTTAAAAATGTAATAAAAAATAGATGCAAGACTGTCCTAGAGCTTTGCAACTTAAAATGATATAGCCAAGCAGTTACATATACATCTCTTTATAAGTCACTTACGCTATCACAGTACTATAATCAATGCAACTATTCCCAGAATAAAAGATGCTCATCAAATTTACATGAATGTGAGTTTTATGCCATTTCAATCCGGCCAACTCTAATATCTGTCAGAATACAATTAACAACACACAAGAATATTTTTTAAAAAATCACAATAATTCCAAACTCATTAAAACTATCTAGCACCATCTCTTACCATCAGGAAAAATTCCAAGCACACAACTGCTTTGCTCCTCCAAGACTTTGAAACAATGAGGTCTTAACAAGTTTCTTGAATACTGGTAAGCACGGTTTAGCACACATTAGGAATGCTATAGCTAATACACAGCTTCTGTATGACAGAACATTTTTCAAAGCTTTGCTTTTTATTTTTTCTTTTAACTTAGCTTGCTGTGGTCTTTGGCCTTTTCTCCAAACCATCTCTCTTTTATCCTTACAACAAATTCCTATTTCTCAGGATGCTACTTATAGTTCCTTTTACTAGCTGCCCTAACTCTGAGTTTCTTACTTCCAGCTTTCCTATCCTTTGGGATCTCTTGGCAGTGTTCAGCCTTTTTCCAATGCTGTCCATAGAAGCTATATTAGTTTTCAGTTTAAATGAAGTGGTAACTATTTTTTTTCTCACCGAAGACTGACAGTCAGAACACTTGTAAATATTTCATGCCATTATTCCATTTCAGCTAATCTTGCCAGAGCCTTTACTGTCACCAGTGCAACAGAACATAGACATTTAAGAACAGTTCAGTGAGTTTTAAAAAAAGCTAAAAAATAAAAAAAACAGGCAGCATATTTCATCTTTTGGATTCTGGGACTGTGGTAGATATAGCTGAAACTCAATAATATATGTAGTTCTATCAACTGTCTGTTATGAAGTTTGATGTCCAAAATCTAACACTGCCTTTGAAACACAATATAGTTATCCGACTTTATTCCTGACTATCAATTAATACTGAAATGTAGAGAATATTTTGACATATTTCAATATTTCAAAAAAGGGAAAACCGGATCTCATTTTCTTTCGTGTGACTCTTTGTTCCCAAATAGACAAAAATGCATTAAAGATATGTATTTTTAAAAGTTATTTATAATGGTTGCAAGCCAATTACCCATCAATGAAGCCAATAACCTAGTACGTTGGAAAAGAAAAACCAAACAAAATATATCAGTCAAGTATATGACAATTAGGTGGTCAGCTAATTATTGGGGAAAATGCAGTTTATCTTTGCCTCTGATATTATCTGGAAAATTTGGGGTAAATAAGACCTAGGAAAAGAAAGAGATAGTATGGTTCAAGCCATAAGGAAAATGATATTCCCTATTTGCTTCTTCCATCAGCTATTGTTGGCAGCCTGACCGATGGACCACTGTAGCATAAGAACTAGAGAAATGCACAATAGCTTTTGTCAGGGATTACAGACAGCTGAAAAATCTGTTTTTAATGACTCATTCTAATCACTGAGGAAGCACCTGACATTGACAAAAGTCACATTTTCTCTCTTTATCTGAATCCTAATTATAAAATTATACAAACTGCCTAATACTAAATGTACTACCCAACAAATGTATAATTTCCAGTATAGAGGATTTAATAAATCTTTAACAAATATGCTTATCTAATTCCCCAGTCATTTGCTCAATCCCCTAGCGCCTCTCTTCCATCTACTATCAGGGATTTTAATGCGGGAATATTGATAAATAACAACAGACCCTGTGACTTGTAGGCCTTATGAAGCCTTTGGACTAATCAGGCCTGGTAGAAAGATTAGCAACTTGTTCTCATTTGAGAAAGAAAGAAGAAGCACTTCAAGCCCCTGATTTGGCAACAGATCTCAGCAATGAGGAACACACATTCTAGGTTAGGATTCTGTTTCTGCCCACATCTTCAGCTCTGATATCTATTG
Organism: Protobothrops mucrosquamatus; assembly: GCF_001527695.2. Taxonomy (NCBI): domain Eukaryota; kingdom Metazoa; phylum Chordata; class Lepidosauria; order Squamata; family Viperidae; genus Protobothrops; species Protobothrops mucrosquamatus. Next base: position 386,346 of record NW_015386175.1, on the reverse strand, counting down.
ATACCCAGAACAAGAGAACTCAGAGATAAAAGCTCAACTCGGCACTGCTCAGTAGCAAAATACAGACTTGTAATCCCTGCCATCTAAGGTTAATCTAGAGCATTATCCTGTCTGAAATCCTGGAAAACTACTGCGCCAGTCTTATTATTCAAAATCCATAGGACCTATTCCTGTATTTTTCTTTTGACATATGCTTGCCTGGTATTTTCACTGTTTCAGTACCAGAAAGGTCTTCTCCACTCTTAATTTTGTCCATTTTTCATTGCTCCCTGATACTTCGAACTCTATCCCAGCATACATACAGGTAGTCCTTGACTTACGACCACAATTGAGCCCAAAATTTCTGTTGCTAAGCGAGATATTTGTTAAGTGAATTTTGCCCCATTTTACCACAGTTTTAAGTGAATCACTTAAAGTTAGTAACATGGTTATTAAGTAAAACTAGTTTTCTATTTAACCTTGTTTGTCAGAAGGTCACAAAAGGGGATCATACAATCCTGGGACAATGCAATTCTCAAAAATGCAATTCAGTTGCCAAACATCTGAATTTTGATCATGTGACCACAGGGATGCTATAACAATTGCAAGTATGAAAAACAGTCCTAAGTCACTTTTTTCACTGCTGTTGTAACTTTGAATGGACACTAAATGAACTGTTGTATGTCAAGGACTACCTGCACATGATGCTCTGTTCCTTCAAAAAAAAAATTCAGACTCCTTTACTTTAAAAAAAAACCCCAAACCTTTGGTTTAATTTTGTTATCATCAGTATCATGCCTATAGTTAAAGCAGAACTGCTCTTCTTGACATTCATTATTTTGCCTCTCATGTCTCATCCCATCCTTGAGTTCCTTATGACAGATAACAAATTCCTGGGGATGGAGGCCTATCTGTTTATGTAGTTCTATAAAATCTTCTGTAGATACTGTAAATAGCATTATATTCATATTTATTTATTGCTCACCTTTATTATTTTTATAAATATCTC
>NW_015386175.1:379384-384392 GCF_001527695.2 Protobothrops mucrosquamatus | reverse complement strand
CAGAACTGCTCTTCTTGACATTCATTATTTTGCCTCTCATGTCTCATCCCATCCTTGAGTTCCTTATGACAGATAACAAATTCCTGGGGATGGAGGCCTATCTGTTTATGTAGTTCTATAAAATCTTCTGTAGATACTGTAAATAGCATTATATTCATATTTATTTATTGCTCACCTTTATTATTTTTATAAATATCTCAAGGCGGCAAGCACACCTAATACTCCTTCCTTCTCATATTTTTCCCTACAACAACATCCCTGTGATTCCATAAAGTAGAAGGGCAGTTAATGTGGGTACAACCTTAAAATATACTGGCTAAATATAAAAATCTATCCAAAGCCTATTATATTTCACAATAGCCTGGCATTTTCTGTAATAACTAAGTGCACAGTTCCAATTAAAAAATGGATTTGTTGCCAACATCATGTACAAATGCAGTCATGAAGGTGTCTTACTTGTGACTTGCCCAAATTTAAAGATGAATATGCTAATCAGCTATCATTCCAAAAATGGGTATCAAACTACCGGTAATGCAAACCATTACTGTTCTTCTTTTAATTAACTAAGATGCTTGAGGGAAGTGACTTCCCATGTAAGCATGGGCAAGTAATTAAAGTAATAAATTCCTTGGAGTTGCAAGCTTATTATCTACATATAAGTCATATTAATTTGGCACCAGTAAAATACAGAGTTTAGGATACCCACTGTCCACCCTGGGAAATGAGACATTTATCTGCAAAAATAGCATGTCAGGCATATAGATATCTAATGGGTAGGAGAGCCACATTATCAGGGATAATAATTTAAAAATGATTTCAAATAAGTAAACTGTTGAAGAAGAAAAACATACATTAGCCGATGACGCAAGACAGCCAAGAACAATTGATGCAAATTAAATATTGTAAATTTTTGAATCAAATCAAATTCGTTATTATAGACTTTGACCAACTTTTGCAACAAAAAAGAGAAATTGTTTCATACAACAATTCATTATTGTGGGGAAAAAATAATAGGACACTAAAGTGACAAATGTGCAGGACACAAAACATGAATATCGAAATAATGTAATAAAAAGAAGAACAAAATGCTGGCATTACAAAAGATCAAAGGGAAAGTGGATAAGGATGAAACCTGGCAATGGCTTGCAAATGGAACTTTACAAAAGAAACAGAATCAAAAAGTCTGATTTTGGCTGTTCAAGACTAAGCTATTTGAATTAATGCAATCAAGGTCAGAACCGAAAAATAACTCACTGTGGCTTGTACACAGAAAGTGGACCTTTTGGGCAACCACCTAACAAATGTAGTAAGGGTGGAAAATCACTAATACTTCAGTACTCTTATCACCACCATGTGGGTTCTTATTTTAATCACCCTGAGTACCAGTCTTCCTCTACTGCAGTGGTGGCGAACCTACAGGTATAGCACGGGTGCCAGAGGCAGCATTCAGAGCCCTCTCTCTGTGGGCACGCGCGCCGTTGCCCCAGTCCTTGGCCTTCATCTGGGTTTTATAAAACCTTTTCGCTTTAGGCCTCCACCGTTGTGTGCAAAAAAAAAAAGGTTCAATCAATCAGTCAATTTCAACTTCTTGCGGGGAAAAAAAAAAGGTCTTGCAAAGTTGGAATTGATTGATTGAACTTTTTAGTCCCACCCAGTCTGCCGTTACCACCACAGCCACGCCCACCCAATGGGCCACGCCCACCCAAGGGCCACACCCACCCGGCACTCGACGATGTGTAAGTGGGTTTTGGGTTGCAGTTTGGGCACTTGGTCTCTAAAAGGTTTGCCATCACTGCTCTACTGGCATTCCAGACATACGTTCTGTTGCTCTGTCTCCTGCAGCTCCTCAGTAAACTGACAAACTTAAAGAAAATGCATTCAGAGCTCAAACTGTCTCCAAATTCCAGATTTGACCAGATGCTTAAGAGAACTGCTTGTCAAGCCTTCTTCTTCATTTCCCCTTTTACCACTTCAGATGTTGAGGGACTACGCATGCCTGCTGGAATCAATTTGGATTCATAAGATGATCAGGGTAAAACAACTTATTAAGTCCTCACATACCACCAGAAGTCAGAGAGGACAATGAGCCTCATCTGGACTAGGAAGTGATCTGAGGACTAATGTAAGTTGAGCACAAGAATACATGTGACAAAATGATGTTGCCATAGAGACCACAAACTGAACCTTCCCAGAACTCTTTCTCCAGCTATAGGAAATTAAATCCCTCAGCACCAATGTACAATCTTGTTCGTCGAGTTTATCTGCTTTATTTTATTTGTGCAGTTATGCTAATAAAATTGGGAATTTTTTTTGCAATTTTCTTGAACAGAGACTTGTTTAAATAAAACTACCCTCATTAAGTGGTTCTCTGTGGAATCACCCAAACCTAGCCTTCCCCATCAAACACCATCCAGTTCTTTTGAAATACAACTGCCATTGTCCCCAATTGCTCCATATGCATTAGATTTCACAGGAAACCAGTAGCAAGTCCTACTGATTCATGAAGTCAATCAGCATGAGGAATGCAGATGTTATTTCACTGCTAGCACAACAGAATCGAGGACTGAAAGCAGACTGATTTAGAAGATGCTTTTACCTCTTGTGCCTGCTGATGTCTACAGTGGGACATGATCAATCCATTTGTCAATCCAGCTGTTGTTTTCAAGCTATATTTTAATTAACTGTATTTACTCAACCAACAACGCAGGTCTCTTGTAATTTAAATTCTGCATTTACCTGGCCTTCTCTTTCAGGAAGTGCTACTAATCATGAGAAACTGCAATGCAGATTTGTTGTACACTCCTTCCCCCCAAAGAAAACACCCCGTCTCATTGGGGGTGGGCAGGAATGACAAATGGACTATAAAGAACCTACCCAGCATCGCACAAGTAACCGACCCATATATTCATTGTTATTTAATTCTACAAAGATGAAGCAATGAGCTATACCCAAGTAGGCTGTTTTCTAGATTTCCTGGGATAAAAAAACCAATGGGGCTTAATTAAGCATCTCTGATGGTACACTGTAGAAATGGGTTATCTTGCCATACTGCAGCACGATTTCCATATTTTTTCCAATTATTTTTCCTGCTGTGCAGTCTCTAGGGGTTTTGTTTTCCCCACTTCATTTCTAAATGAGTTCCTGTTGTATCATTACTCATCATATCAATGATTGACAGACATTAATGAGCTACTGATTTCCAGCGGTATGCTCACCATGATAGTTATAATGGAAACAAAGATAATTTTAGCATCAAGCTTGCTGATCTAATAATTTCTGAAAAGTGAATTTTTATGTGGGTAAAAGAAACCTGACTGACAATTGTGATCTAGCCTAAGTCCCTACTCACTGAGTGCAAACACCAGCAAAGGTTCCTGGGGTTGCTTCTACACATGCAAATAAAGAGCAATAATGCTTACAATCTGGGGTGCGACTCTTTCACTGTTGGTTTAAATATGCCAAAAGTTAATTAATTGAGAATATAAATAATTAATGCCAAATATGAGAGCAAATTTTCATTATATGAACAGTTGGCTGCTATAAGCATCTGAGATTATAACAGAGGTATTTGACTAGTGGATAAATGATGGCTGATGCGTTGCCCCTACAAAATAAGCCAAATGCTCTTTTATTGTCTCTTTGCGTTTTCTGTCTTCCAGCATATCTGAAACACACACACTGTTTGACTTCATATGTTGAAATGCTTAGTTACCTCAGAAACAAGGATATAGATTTATAGTAGCACTCTGGCCAAAAGAATTAAAATAAATCTACAGGGGAGCTACAGCAGCAATAGGAAAAACATTGGCCATGTGCTTGATCACCAGGCTACAGTTTGCTTTGATAAGAGGAAATGTAATCTTTTACAAAAAAGGGACAAGGTAATTATTTCAAAAAGTCCCAAGCTTAATTGGAAGACAAACTGTCTTATTACATTTAAGAGTAGCAAAATTATAAATTATAAGAAATATATTCTGCTATCAGAGCCCCTGAAATGTATTTGCCTTTAATCCTCCCATTTCTCCCATTCTTGCTTTTGCCTATGTATTTTCGGGGCTTGCCATACTGTTGGGGGAGGGAGCTTACACGGGGGAATATTGTTTGCTTTGCTCTGCTTTATATGAGATGCCCTCCCTCTGGGCCAGAGGAATGCAACCTGAAAACATCTGCCTTATCTCCAGACAACGGAGCCTGGGACCATTGGGAAATGAAACCGAGAGAAACCTTGAGATGGGTGCTAGATGTCCAGCATCTCATAACACTGTGGCACCTGTGGATTGGCTGGATTTCAACTGGATAGTTGGACACTGGGGGGAGGAGTTCTGAATTGCCCTTTTGATGTAATTCTTTACAGGCCAAATCTTTAGACCCTGCTTTGCTCTCTTGCCATCACTAACTCTCAATACAAGTTCCTTTTGAGACAATGCCTGTTTCAAGAGTTCTTCTTTCTTGGGATATCTAGTTGTGGCAGGTCCTTTCATCTGCCTTTGCTGGCTATATATTGTAGATTTTGCCTTCAGATTACTTTAAAAGCCAGTGTCTTTTAAATCAGACATACTGTATGTAATGAAGTTAAGAGCATTCCTTAAATATAAGGAATAGTTTCAGATAACTTTTAATAAAGTAGTTCTGCTTTACAGCAGCATAGATCTGGCTATAGGTAGTGCTTAGTTAATAACTTCTGCTCTTTGTCTATTCTTAAACTGGACATCTTCAAAAATAAAAATTCTCCAGATTATTGCCCACAGTTACTTCGTTATTCTCAGTTGGACTACAATCTTATAATGTGCTTTACATGGTGCTGCTTTTGAGGACCATGCAGAAATTACAGCTTGCAGATACTGGGCACCTTTCGGTTCACCCAAGCTACACCATTGTTACATGAGCTGCTCTCGCTTCCAGTTTCTTTCTGGGTGCAATTCAAGGTGCTGGTTATTACCTTTAAAGTTCTATAGAGTACAGGGCCAGGTTATGCGTGAGACCACTTCTCCCTGAGGGTATCTGCCTA
>NW_015386175.1:352774-379271 GCF_001527695.2 Protobothrops mucrosquamatus | reverse complement strand
ATATTCTTCCTGTTTTATTGTTGCTTTATTACTGATGTTAACTGCCAGAATTGTGTCTCACAAAATAGGTTACCATATATATCTTTTAAATAAATACATAAATGAATGGTTGCTAATTTTTTTTCTTAAATTATAATTTGCTCTATAAAATATTCTCTGCTCAGTTCTTTAAGAAGCATAATCTGGAACAACTACTTCACAGCATATAAAAAGGAAGCTGAATGAGAATTGTATAGCTGTTGCATAGCAAAGAGCATGCAGCCCACGCTCTATAACAAACTACTGTAAAAGTTCAAAAAGCTAAAATGTTTTTTGATCTTGGGAAGTTTATACTGATATATCTACATCAGCTCCAACAGTGATTTTGATGTCTGGATAAAAGTTTCTGTACAGCAGAAACTACCTCTTTTGAACGGCAGGGCAGGGTAGCCAATAATTGTATAACATCAGAAATGGTTTTAGAGTGTCAAAAATATTTTTTTTTAGCAAACTTTGGAAATGACAGAAGCTTCGGACACTGTTTCTAATTCTTCCATGTGTTGATATTATCTTTTACATTCAGCGAACTTTCTCTTGCACATGTCTTACTTGTACATATCTTAAACCTGCAAACTGTTACTCATCCTGGCTTCCAATCCTTATTGCTAATTTTCAGTCAAAATGCTGCCACCATTAACTATTAACAGTGTTAAATTTATATTCATAATATAATTCTATGAGTTATATCAGGGGTGTCAAACTGCCGGCCCACAGACCGGATGTATCATAGTGAAACTGCGCCCACCCCATTGCCGGCAATGGCAAAAAAGTCGCGATACGTCATGACATGTCATGTGATGTTGCGAGTTTGACACCCCTGAGTTGTATACATTCACTATATTATATATTTTATATGCAGCCCAAAATAAATCTGCACTCAATGCAGCATAAGCAAGCCAACAGGATGGACACCCATGCTCTAGAACAAGGGTGTCAAACTCGTCGCATCATGTGACATGTCGCAAGGTATTATGACTTTTTTTGCCTTGCCAGAGCTGGGATGGGCATGGCCTCCGTATGATGCAACTGGCCTGTGAGTCAACAGTTTGACACCCCTGCTCTAAAACATGTTCACTGGGAAATTCTGGGAATTGAAATCCACTAGTCTTAAAAGTTGCCAAGGTTGGATGCCTCTGCTGTATAAAGTCAAAAATAAAAACAAATGAAGAGTAACATGATATATCATTAAACTAAAATGTATAAAAATAACAGAATGCTAACTTTACTTTAAATTAGCTATACATCTTGTATCTGAAGCCAGACCTGACTTGATAGGGTTCCTCCTCTTCATTTATGTTCAATCCTTTGAGCTATACTCAGACAATGTATTTCATGGAATTATAAATATAATAGTTGGGAGGGATGTGGGAGATTATCTAATCTAGCCACTTGCCCAGTGCAGGAATCCATTACTACAGCACTTAAATGCACTATTGTAAACAGAGCACATTTTTGAGGGGCTATACCAGGGGTAGGCAACCTTGGCTTTTTTATGACTCGTGGACTTCTTTTGACTCGTGGCCGGCTCAGGAATTCTGGGAGTTGAAGTCCACGAGTCATAAAAGAGCCAAGGTTGCCTACCCCTGGGCTATACAAACAAAGATGAGATTAGGGTAGTTATTTATCAATGAAATTTCTAAAGCTTCCCATCTGTCCAAAGAAATTCCACCAAAACACCAAAACAAATCCCAAGTTGAGGCCCCTGTAAAAATACCACTTCTCCCCAAATTATCTGTATAACAGGTACAGTATTATAACAGTATAACCAATCTGGCTTCGGACTGGGGTATGGCATGGAGATAGCGTTAGTGGTGCTTACTTATGAACTGTGGCAGAATTAGGATGGAGATCGTACATCCATTTTTCTCCTACTTAATTGCTCAGATTTCAATACTGTCAACCATAGTACAGGTAGTCCTTGACTTATGACCACAGTCAGTAATTAGCCCTCATGTGACACTCATGATGATTTGAATTTGATACCTCTGACTAACAGTCTACTGAAAAAAACAATAATATTGCAATATGTGCAACAAAGACTGTTTTCATATTTATATCTTAATATGATATTTTAATAGCTCTACAGCATCTATAGAAATCCATTAACTTTTCACGGAAGAATCTGGATATGCCCTCATATTACTAGCTTTGAACATGCAAATGATTTTTGTGTTGGATTAAATAGACAGCAAGCAATTTGCTCCACTTGGAATGATGAACTTCCTCAGCGCAACATATAAGTTAGTTAACTTCTTTTAATTTAATTATTTAAATGAAATGCTTAATTTACTATTTAATAACCTTTCTAGTGCAGTATGCAGAATGAGAAGAAGCAGAAGATACACATATCTCAAGTGGTCTAAAATTAATTAAGTTTTGTTTACTTTAATAAAAGATTTTGGTAAATATCTTTTTTTTTGCAGGACAGGTCCCCAAATTATACAGTAAATTCAGAAATCCAATTTGGCAAATACCCTGACAGCTCAATCAATATTCAGTTATTTAATGATGAAGCCCTTTTCTTTCCTTCAGTGCACTGTTTGGTGGCCTTGAGAATTATTTTCAGGCATGTTTGCTATTTATATCACAAAAATGCAAACCAAGCTGCAAACCAGAATATATTATATAGATTCATTTGCACCAAAACATTTTCTGTTTCTTTTGTAGTTTCGCCTGTAGTTTCTGTTCTTCTCCAACAGAATTGTAAAAGTGGTTTAAAGGAACAATCCAAAACAACTGTAAAAAAGTTTAACTCAACTGTTTGCTGAAAGATGCAAATGTCCCTTTCGTAATAAGTTAAAACAAATGTCAATTATGGGTGAAAAAACAGATAAAAATGTGTAAACAATAGTTATCAAATTTCTGAATTTAAGTATCTCAAAAAGACTGTTTCCTTTACCTTTAAAAATTTCCATTTTCTTACCCTTCTCTTCTAGAATACTACCATTCCAATCAGATTTTCCATTCTGAGTACCTGTATCATCAACCTCTAAGGCCGTGGCATGCCAGCAAACGGTCCGCACAAACAAACAAAGCCCCATCTGCGAGATGCAGGCAGCACACAAAACCATGCCCTCTCTGGTCCGTGGAAAAACCTCTCCTCGCGGAACCAGTCCCTGGTGCCCAAAAGGTTGGGGACCTCTGCTCTAAGGGACATTCAAAAAGATTGATTGGTGTAAGTGGAACTAACAAACAATTAACAATATTGGTATGTAGATAACTTAAAATATGCAGTGGGATAAAAATGTTAGTACTGTTTCATCAATTTTACATTTTGTAATGTTTTGTCCTGCCATTTAAAAATTCAACGGAAAATGTATGCATGCATATTTCTATCCAAATTCAAGCACGTTTTTTCTAATGCATGCATTTTAGCCATTATGCTAATTTCTGCATGATTTTTCCCCCAGTGGAAATTGCAGTTCTGTACAGATCCTTCCCATTGTGTAAATATTTTTGTGCACCTTTTCTGAGTTGCCAATATAAGATATACATTTTAGGATATGACTGTGTTCTGAACACTCTGAAATATTCAAAGGCTCTGAAATTCACTTATGCACATAAAACTTCAAATGCAGCAAATATTTCAGGCATCCATATTCAGTAGTCTTGACCTTCACAATGAATTCAACCAGACATAACAAAAGGAGAGAATTGTCACCCCAATACCAACTAATGAGATTGTAAAATAAATCCTTCTACAATATTGGCCTCAGTGATGCCTAATATGGTTTCTTACCCGCATCAAAGAAAGAACATCCCCTCCCCCACTTCTGGAATATGAAGGTGAATTCTTTGAACAGTCTAGAGCAGGGATGTTAAACTGGCGGCCCACAGGCCGGATGCGTCACGCACAGGCCACAGCCACCCTGGCTCCGCAAAGGCAAAAAATGTCGTGATACGTTACGATACGTCACGTGACGCGATTGAGTTTGATACCCATGGTCTAGAGCTATAGGCTACAATGGGAAGACAGGAATGGCAAATTGCTTCGATACACTTGCTAGGATAATCAAATGGTCACCAAGAGTCATGTTTGATGTGAGGGTAGCTTTTACATATTATATATATTGGTGTTTATTAATTTTATTTTTCTGATAAGCCATTCTAAATACTAAAAGAGGCAGATATAAATGTTAAAGAAACAAACTAGTACATGCTTTTCTTATAAACGATTTATTCTGCATTCTTCCTCAGTTACTGGAATTTCTTGGGCTTCTGATACCTATGGAGGTGGGGCAGACCAACACAGGAAACTGATCTCTGTCTTCTACAACTATAACTGATACATCATGTTTTTCATACCTGAAGAGAATACCTTCACCAGACCATTACTCTGTTTAAAATGCAGTTGAAGTTGATAGACAGAGGTAGTCAACTTACAACAGATCATTTAGTGACCGTTCAAAATTACAACATCATTGAAAAAAGTGACTTATGAGCATTTTTCACACTTACTGCGCCCATAGGGAACTATTGGTTTAATGACTACGCTGTTCACTTAACAAACGTGGATTCACTTAATGACTCTGGTAATTTGCTTAATGAATGTTGCAAAGAAACATCATAAAATTGGGTTTCTCACATCACCATTTTATGACCATCACAAGTTACTATTATAGGTTATCATCATACCTCGAAGACTATCTATCTATCTATCTATCTATCTATCTATCTATCTATCTATCTATCTATCTATCTATCTATCTATCTATCTATCTATCTATCTATCTATCTATCTATCTATCCATCCATCCATCCATCCATCCATCCATCCATCCATCCATCTATCTCATTTGCCATCCATCATGTATCCAATGAGTCTGTAAGGACTACCTGTATTCTGAGCATGGGATCCAAAATGTGTTGATTGTTCCTGACCTTACAAGAAGTTTTCATTCTGGAGTACAGTTCCACCACATAACAAATCTCACTTTCAAGTATGATATGTTCTGACACATCTACTGGAGATAGAAAATATCCTAAAAGATATTTTTTTCCCTTTCTTTCATTAATATTCTAAACATGCACAAAATTCCCCAGAGAATGCTGTCTAAATTGATTAAATATTCATAACACGATTCAGGCACACCTGCTCTTTTCTGTCTCACTGTAACAGAACAAATGCAGGGAGGAGGAGTGGAGGCATTATTCCACATAAAATAAACCAAATATTCATTTTCTATGGCCAATCAAACTTCAAGCAAATGGCATTGCTGAAATCTGTTAAATGTATCTGGGTCTCTGCGGATGACCTTTTTGTTCCGCATATGACTAAATGTTGTGTCTTGAGAAAGCACAGTGTCAATGGGAAAACAAGGCTGCATATCACTGAAAGACATAGTTACCCACGGTAAATGTTACAGTCCCTTGGAAAACTTTCTGGAACTGGCCTAACCCCTCTCTGTTCTCAACAAGCCTAAGGGAAGCCTAAGGAAGACTAAGAGGCAAATACCAATTCGTTATCTACAAAAATAGGTGTTTCTCGATTTCAGATTTTTTCCTTTCAAGTCACATCCCAATTTATCAGTCACTTATCGGCACAGATTTTTAATTATTCATGCTGGAACATACACTATACACAGGAACTGCCGGAACAAGCAATAAATACGATATAGAGCAGGCGGTATTCAACCCAGCTAACTATGATGAAAAATGCATGAGACATGGTGCAAACAGCAGGAAAAAGGGAATTCTGAAGCGTTCAGTGGTGGCGTAACTGAAACACAACGTGAAAACTCTGCAGAGCTTTTAAGGTAAGGGTCAAAGGTTACATGTAAAACAGTCCCCAAGTCAAATGAAAAGAGCTATATTTGTTGTGCTGTTTTCCTGTTTATTTTGCCAACAGATTTCTAAACCTGCTGTTAACAGGGAGCTTCCATTTCAAATATGACAAGCGGAGGAAGATTGCTCTCTTTTATATCTCCTCCACTAACATTACTGAGAAACCTTATTTATTCTGCTGGCGTTAGTCAGTCTGGATAACAACTGTGTTGAGCAAAAAGCGTCTCTGTTCTATAGGTTAGCCTACTACGGAGCAGATCATGCAGAAGCAAATCTTCAAATGCTACTCTGTGATTCATCAGCAGTCAATCTTGCCACTGTAAAACAAGTTTTCTCTCTGTAGACAGACCAACACTTCCATGTAAAGGAATCTTAGTTAAGACTGTGTAAGAAGTCCTCAATGCACTTTAAGAAGTCATCTAACAACTTAAAAGCTTCGCAGAACATTTGCCAAATGTCTATGAGGGAGGAAAGTGAAAAAGAGAGATGAAGCAGTAATGTTACTCTCCGTTTATCCAGTTGCCACATTCTTAACAAGGATTTATTGAAACCAGAGAATGAAGTGCATTCAATATATGTTTATTTGTTTTGTTTGTGTATGTAATTTTCAACTACCATTGATCCTTCTTTCTACTTCTGGTGCTAAGTAAATTTTATCCAGTGGTACAAATGTCAGTTATGTTGTCAATGTAATTGGCAAGCAACAGACCAACAGTCATACATAAAAGTTCATTTGAAAGGCTTTCCAATTAAAGATAAAACTGTTATGCATTGAATGAAAAGATGTGTTGGGGAAGACAGCCATATATTCAGTTACTGTGGCTTTCAAGGATAAATATTTTCTGATGCTGAAGGGTATACAAGTGATACAAAATGACCTATGTAAATACATAGCTTCCATTATATTATATTAATATTAAATATGCTACTAATTATGAATACCTTCTAGATATAAGAGATTGTATAATTTTATTGGATTTGAAGGCCTTCTTATTCCCCAAAACAAGAACATTCCCATAACTATATGTACACACACACACACACACACACACATTATATATATATGGCAGACGCCATCGCCCAGGATGCCTCCACAGGAGGTCGTCTGCTCAGGGAGGCCTGGCTCTCGGATACGTGCTCGATCAACCAGCACATAGAGCTGCCCCCGGCATACCAACATTGAAAACATATGAAGAGCAAGCCAAAATGCGGACCACGCTCGCAAGGAGAGAAGCTAAAGAAGGCAACAACTGTATGGTCCATGTAGATGAAGGGAAACTGAATACACGGCAAACTGCTGAAGCCAGGGGGGGGGGAAGAACGATGAGCGGAGGAGAATGATGTGACCCGTGGGGAGGAGAAGCAGGATGAACAACCGCTCGCCTGACGCGGATGGTGGGACAAACCTAGAAACGATCCTGCAAATACTTCAGCTGATCGGATATGGATGAGGCAGGGGGGGAAGAACACCGCAACACACGCGCATGTCTACGTAGAGCGACCTTCTGGGTGCGGACGACGGAGCAGATCGGGGAGCAATCCAGCAGTCACTCTGGCTGATCGAATATGGACGAGGCAGGGGGAAAGGATATTGCAATGCGCGTGCACGCCAATGCGCAAAGAGATCCAAACAGAAGACAGGAACAACAAGTGAACACACTGGGTGGGGAGGAGGGGGCAGCAATGGAAGGGCACCTATAATGCCAGATCCAGACATGCAACCCACAATGGCCATGGGGGGAGGAGGGGGGCGATTGGAAGATAGACCAGCGGCAATAACATCAGATGGCCGGGGGCAAGAAGGACGGGCGGGACAGATGGATATGCCAGCAGGAGGGGCACAGCAAGGAAAGGTAGGGTTGACAGGAGTGGGAAGGACAGAGAAAGGAACAACGGGAGAAAAGAAAGTCGCAAAACTGGAATGCAAGCGAGGGGAGGCTGGACAACTGAGGCAATTACGGCCGGTTAGGACGGACAGCCCTATCACACGATCAATGGGCAGGATACTGAGTCAGCAAGGTTTATAAGAAAACTCCCCACCCCTAACACTCACTCTGATGACGCTGGCAGTGGACCAGCGAAAGCTAAGGTTGTTTTTTAGAATTGTAAATAGTTGTTTGTATTGTTTTTATTCTTTTAACAATAAACAGCTGGTTTATATTCTTCCCAGAGTTTGAGGATTTTATATCGTTGTGTGTGTGTATATATATGTGAAGACTACCACAGTCCCAAAAGAATATGTGGTTTACAAAACAAAACAAAAACATAATAAAACATATATAGTAAAAAAAAAAAGATCCACAAATCAATTTAAAAAAACAACAGAGTAAAACTAATTAACAAAGTCAAATTATAACCCAGCCAATATTGAACCATGTACCAAATACCCAAAGGCAGAGTTCCATTTTGAGCTGCTTCCGGAAGGAAGTCTGATGGGAGCTGATGGAAGTTTCCTGGGAGGCTGTTTCAAAAGATTGGTCCTGCTACGGAAAACAACACTACTGAGCTTTGCCACCGCGTCTCCCCCATGCCTAAAATGGAACACCACCTGTGGATTCTCCTAGGGAGATTGTACTGACAGGGCCAGTTCCAATGAGGGAAGGTATTCTGAACCAACTGCAGCCTCTAAGTGGTCTTTAAAAGTGGCCCCATTTAAATTGTATTGCAGTAATCTAAACAGGTGGTAATTACCTGTGAGTCATATAGTAAGATTCTCCTGCCCTAGGTAGGGGTGCAACTGGCACATCAACTGAAGCTGGGCAAAGGCTCCCCAGTTGCAGCCTCCAGCTGCTGTTCTAGAAGGAGTTATGGATCAGCTCCTTCAGGGACAGGGCCACTCCATCAAGAGACATTACAGGAGAACTCTAATGGACAGTGAGTAACTCCAGCTTGTAAGATTCAATTTAAACCAGTTGCAGCCTCCAGGCATCTGGACAAAACTTTAATGGCATCACTAGACTAAGCTGGCATAGTGATGTAAAGCTGGGTATCATCCACACAGTGATGATATCAAGCCTCAAACCATTTGATTGACTTTTCAAAGTTATTTATCTAGAGGAAAACCACATGGCTAATCTGCCCACTTTCCCTTACTGGAACACCGGCTCAAGAGTGAGTAGAACCAATACCACACAATATCCACTGTCCTCAACCCCTAACCTCAGTAGATAGTTTGGAAGATATTATTATGCTAGATGACATTGAAAGTTATTGAGAGATCTAAAAGGAACAGGATGGGTATAATACCCTCGTCTAAATCCTAACAAAAGTCATCTACCAATGCTACCAATGCTGTATCTGTTCCAATACAATTAACATTTTTACTGGAGCATTAAAAATGTATTTGCCTCCATGGTGCAAAGGAGAGCTCTGTCTTATATAAGGCAGAGCTCATTTATCAAATTATTAGATTTATATCCCACCTTTCCACAAAAGGCTGATTAATGTAACCAATAAGAACTGGCAACAATAAAATATAATAAAAACCACATAGGGACAGAATGCAAAGTAAAACAAAAATAAAAAAGATAAAACTTGAAAGTTCCAGGTAAAGTTAAACTGGCATATTTCCAATGAACAAATGTTTAAATTCTGTTTTAACTTTCAAATATTACTACATCTCAAATAGTAATAGTTTAGCATGGTAAATGCTAAAATATAATGGACAGCATCCAGATAGGGAGAAACAGAACCAAATCAAAGATACTGTTTGCCAGGCCTTATTTTAGCTTCTTGTCTCCAATCTGAACTATCAGTATTTTTTTCTTATTAAATACTTGATGAAGCCTCATTTTGTCAAGCACAATTTACAGAAGATTGACTGGTACTGAAGTTTATAAAGTCATTAAGATGACAGCTTTCCACTTTGGAACTTGTTCTAGGACAAAATGGACAAATTGTTCAACAGGGAGTACTTCAAGAAGGTAGTACTTCTGCAAGGCAGAACTTGGAATTTCTTGGTAATATATTCATACTGAATTCTCATAAATATGGATTGGAACAATATTATATTAGTGCCTGTTGACTGGCAAACAATTCTTGGGAGACTGTTAAAAAAGTTCCTTCCTTCCTTCCTTTCTGCCTGCCTGCCTCCCTCCCCCCTTCTCACTCACTCACTCACTCACTCACTCACTCACTCACTCACTCACTCACTCATTCACTCACTCATAGCTATACTAGGGAAAATTGGAGCCTTTTGATTGTTATTTGAACATGGATGGAAAGAAATTATTAATGTGCCACTTCTTGAACACCAAAAGATTCAGAATGTTGATAGTAAGTAGACAATGTACTGTATATGGTTGAAGTTCTGTAGGATTTTAATCACAAAACCAGGTGCAGTAACATAAATGCCATTTTTTTCACCAAAGCATTCCAGTTCTACATAAGTAATAGCAAGTTTATCTGATGTGTAAGTTGCTTGTTCAATTTCTGGTGAATTTTTAATCTGATGAAACCTTTGGCAAGATAGTGTTAGATGCTGGAAAACAAAACACAATTATTAGGATGGGGTAGTTGCTTTTCATGTTGCAGTTCCAGTGGTGGGATTCAGCCGGTTCACACCACTTTGGCAGAACCGGTAGCTAATTTTTTGTTGCCCAGGCCCAGAATGGACTTCTGGAAGTGGCATCTACACAGAGAACCGGTTGTTCACATATTTGAATCCCACCACTGTGCAGTTCCATTTATCTGTTACCACTGAAGATTTGGAAGATTTGGAAGTTTTGGAAGACTGGAGTTGGCTGCTAAGACTTGGAGCATAATCATAGTTATTTCTATAAGAATTATATCCAACTACACTAGTTTGCCAGAGTTAAAGAGCAAATGAATCTGCAACTAAACATGTCAGAATTGACTAACAAAGTATTTCAGTTATGAATACATACCTGTACATGCACAGCTATTTGTTATAATTGTAATATATTTGGGCTTCATTATCACACATTTTTACTAGATGGATGAATGTTGCTAATTGCTTATGAACAGGCACACCAGAAATCTAAATGAGACCACAGCCTGTTTTTCCAACTGAATTGAATAGAATGATCTCAAGAAAAGGCATCTTGGAAATCAAATTTAGATGATTAACTGCTCCCACTAAATTGTATTTAGGTACAAAGCAATATTACAGGGAGGTGAATTGAAAATTCATTAAATGCAAAAGCTTCTTTCAGAGAACTGCAAAAATTCATGCTAAGGAAAGCTTAGCTTTTTAATACTTAGATCTGAGTTATACAATGAAGCTATATTTTAAGAAGAAAAGATATTATCAACTTGCATTGCACTGGAAATGCACTTACAGTAATGCACAACTCAAATGGAAGATTTCTAAATATAAAAGAAAATGTTATATTTTAAAAAGAACTAATGTGCCAGAAAAATGGAAGACAAGTTTAGTTTGCCTCTTCATAGGTTTTTGGCAGATCCTCAATGTGTGGTAAATATTTTAGACTTAGTATTTAAGATAAAATGACTGCAGTGCTTAAAGAAAGTCATTACTTAAGTCATTGCTTAAATAGACATAGCAAAAACGTTAAGTCTGCAATGCTGCAGAGATGCAACCCACACCACTATCTACTTCGGCGCATTTCATTTGGGCTGCAGCAATGTCATGCTCTATCAGTGCATATTCAACTGCAAATATGCCGCAGGGTCAGTTCTTGTCGATACAAATTTTCATAAAGCACAAATGTTGCACCATCTCTTTATTTAATACCTTCCAGACTGCTAATGCCTGTTTTACATTGCCCAAAAATATTGGATGGGAGATAAATGATGGAACATCATTTTCCAAATCAACATCCATTTATGCTTTACTACTCTCAATGTGACCATTGAATGCAAATTCTCTTATAACTTGATAAGCTGAGGCTTTCAAATGGCCTTAATTCATTAAGCAAACTATAGATCCTTCTAAATTTCTAGATTAAAAAAACCAATAAGGTTGCCATCCATTTTAATTTTCTTGTACCAGCTTTCATTAAACATGTTAAATTTACTCAATAGAAAGTAATTTTTCCTAGACATTATTTATGAACAATAAACATAATTTTGAGCCATATTTTAAGGGATTTATGCATTCTAGGGGTTATTTTTGTCACCGAAGCCAAATAACGTAAGCGATCAAGGTCAACAGTTACCATCAACAATTACTATACTAGCTGGTATAATAGCTATAATCACAAGATCATATGGTTTATTTATTGATTGATCCAATTTCTATAGCTGCCCATATCAATCAGTGACTCTGGAAGACCTACAATTCCAAAAACATACAGAATTTTAAAAAGTAAAAAAAAAAATTTACAATCAATAAAAACAATAAAACATCCGAAATAAATATACACAGCAGTTGAGCTATTTAGCCAGTTAGCAATGCAGCCAGGAAATGGGGCCCTTAACACATTCAGTGCCCCAGGCTCGGAAACCCAGACAAGGTTTTAAAACCTTATGAAAGGCCAACAGGGTTCTAATCTCTGACGAGATATTTCACAGAATAGGGGCTACTTCAGAAAAGGCCCGTCTCCTACTCCCTGCCAGCTGAATTCTTTGACTGACGGGATGTGTAGCATGCCCAATTTGCTAGACAGAATTGGACAAGTAGAGACTCTTGGAAAAAGGCAGTCCCACAGGTAACCCCACACCAAACTGTACAGCACGGGTATCAAACTTGCCATGTCATGTGACATGTCACAACGTATCATGACTTTTTTTGCATTGTTGGAGGTGCGGTGGGCGCGGCCTGCGTATGATGCAACCGGCCCGTGGGCTGGCAGTTTGACACCCCTGCTGTACGGGGGTTTAAAGAGAATAATCAGTTTGAATTGCACTTAGAAACACCTGGTAACCAATGTAGCTCAGGCAGTAATGATGCTATGCATGCTCTATATTTGTCATCACTTATTACCCACATAGTCACATTCTGCACCAGCTGAAATTTCCAAATGCTCTTCAGGGGCATCTACTGAAATAGAGAATGTTGTAGTATTCTAAACAAGAGGTTACAGATGTATTGGGGATAGTGACTGGGGCCTCCCGGTCCAGGAATGGGCACAATTGGCCCACTAACCTAAGGTGTACAAAGGCTTTCCTACTCATGGTTGTCACCTGCTCTTTGAGCAGGGGGCATCAGTCTAAGACAGGGTTCCCCAACTTGTGGGCCATGGCCCACTAGTGGGCTGTAAGGGGATTACAACCACGCCGCAGAAATGGCCAGCGAACGAGTCCGTGCACTCACATCCTCACTTGTGTGAGTGCATGCACTCCATTTGCATGAGCAGCTGGCACGCATGCATGCCACTCATGCAAATAGAGCTGTATGCATGCACCCCATCCACAAAGCCAGAAACATTGTGGAACTCTGGTCTAAGAGGACCCCCTGATTGCGCACTGGGTCTGTCTGGGATAGCACAACCCTATACGGAACTAAAGATGAAAGAACCTTGATTCAGGAGGATCCAAATACTCATAGAAACTCAGTCTTGCTAGGGTTGAGTCAGAGACCATTTCACCCCATCCAGTACGCAACAGCCTCCAGCCACTGGAATAGGGTATCCACAGCATCACTCAAGGGGCATAGGTGTATAATATAAAGCTGGGTGTCATCCGCATATTGATATCTCACCCCAAATTGAGGGATCACCTTACCCAGCAGCCTCATGTAAATGTTAAATAGAAGGGGAGAAAGAACCAAACCCTGAGGCACCCCATAAAGTAGGATCTCTCTCCCTCTATCACCATTGACTAGAACTGACCCAGGAGAAAAGGGGAAAATCAACACAATCCAATGTTACCAACCTACAGTTTCTGAAGCTAGCCCAGAAGGATACCATGATCAATCGTATAGAATGCCACTGAGAGGACAAGAAAAGACAGGATAGATGTGCTACTTCCATACTGCTCTTGTCGGAAGTCATCCATGAGTATGATCAATGCCATTTCAGTATCAAATTCTGGTTTGAACCCCAACTGAAAGGGGTCTAAGAAGATTGGAAGGCATTTTGGAGGTCATCTAGTTCAATCTCATGCCCAAAGCAGGAACCTTCATATTACTCCAGATATTTCACTGTCCAGTTCTTTCTGGAAAATTTCTAGTGATGGAGCATCTATAGGTCCAGGAGGCAGGCCGCTGCTTCACTTGCTTAATACCTCTCATAATCAAGAAGTTCTTCTCTTAAATTTGGAGCTTATTCTATAACACTTCCCTCTACTGGCACTATGGGGGAATAAATCCATAGCCTCTTCCCTGTGCTAGCTTTCAAGTATTAGAAGACTGCTGTTATGTGTTTCCTTAGCCTTCTCTTCTTTAGGCAAACAAATCCAGTTCCTTTAACTGTTCTTCATAGAATTTAGCCTCCAAGCCCTTATCATTTTTTCATTCTTCTTTGCATTCTTTCCAGATCCTCAGCATCCTTGTACCGTAGAATGGCAATAAGAACTGGACACAATATATTATATGGGATCTGACCAGCATAGAATGGAACCAAAACTTCCCATGACTCTGATACTGTATTTCTGTTGATAACACTCAAGACTGCATTGGCTCTTTTGGCCACTGCAGCAAATCCATGCATGCTGCTGGCTCATGCTTAATCTGTGGTCTGTTGGGACTCTAAGATACTTCTCACAAGTATACTGCTCAGTCAGAAACCACCAGTCTCTATTTTTTTCCCTAAGTCCAAAAGAACCCATATTTCTCACCAATGGGTAGTATAGGACTCAATGTTCAAATCCATCAAGATCTTTTTGAAGACCTAGATGATCTTTTTTAGCCTATTCTTTGAAGGGTTAGCAGTTCCTGAAGCTTTGTGTGGCCTGCAAATCTGATGAACATCCTTTCCATCCTCTTATGTAAGTCATTTACAAAACTTCTGATGAGCACTGGGCTCAGGATAGAACCCTGGGGTAACCCACTGGATACTTCCTTTCAAACTGATACCTTTCCTAGACAGTTGTATCGGAATAATTCATGCATTGATGCTGGATAACATATTATGAGTGGAATAAATACTTGTGGAGTAAACTTCTAATGAATATTAGGCTGGCCTTTAATATGCTTTTTTAGACCAGAAACTGAAACTTATTTATTCATCAGGCTTTCTTTATTTGTTGAACTAATTACTGTTTATTCATTATTTAAGTGGTTAAGCATTTTTATTGTTCTATTTTTCTTCTTCTACATTTTATTGCATTCACTATAATTATAATTCTAACACCCTTATAGTATTTCTTAAAAATGTGAACAAATAAAATAAGCTACAGCAATAAGGAAGATGGAAAAGACCACATTTGACTGCAGTGAATTTGTTGTATGCACAAAGATGGAAAATTTGGCACTAGCCAAAATGGTTGATAGGCTTCATGGTATCTGCAGCAGAACATCCAGATTCAGCCAAAGTTTCATTCCATACAGTATTAACCTTGTGAATTCTCAAGCATTCTCCTTCTGTTATATATTCAAGATGGACAGTATTTAATATTTATTTGTTATGTATACTGTATGTAGGGGTGTGGGTCTATACATATGTTGTATATAGTATGTTTTAGGTGTGCGTCATGTATGTGTTTCACTTTGAGAGCGGGCAACTAAATTTCATTTTTGATGTGTGCCGTTGTGCCCACAGTAAAAAAATGACAATAAAGGTTATCTTATCTTATCTTATACCGGTAGGAATGGTTGAGAGAGATGACAGTACTTGCTGGGGACATCCAAACTGACTTCTCTGATCAGAGAAAGGACAATAATTATATTTATTACTGATTGAAATCCCTTCATGGACTTTTTGTGTAAAACAGAAAAAAATGAACTCATCATTTATAGTTTTGATTATTAGACCTGATAGATTATAGAAAGAGGAGAGTTTTATTTTAACCATAAAGAGGTAAATTTATAATTGTATTTACAACTGCTTTAAAGAAAATTGGAAGCTACTTTTTGTATTCAGCTTTCTCTTCAATTTCTTTTTTTCTTTTTCTAGTTTGCAGTTGGATTTTATCTTCCTTTTAAAAACACCATCTATATGTACAATCTATATATATATCTACAGTATGTACAATGTGTACACACACTCCGCATTTGAATAGCTAAAGAGCAACAATTTTATTGAATTTTGTTATTCTAGCATGTCTTTGCTCTAAGGATTTCATAGTATGCATAGCAACTAGCCATTATGTAGATCTCCATTGTATTTCATAGTGCCTTGACTCTTGGATCAAGTTCCAATAAACTCATTTTCTGTCAAGAAGTAAGGTTTTACAAAATTTAATGATGAAATTCTAATTACAGGGTTTTTAAATTGTTTTAGCACATATTCCGAACATAAGACAAAATAACTTCAGGAAGTTTCAAAATTAGAATGAAGAAAGTTATAAATAGAATTCCTGGAACACATGAAAATCAGATTCCAAACATGATCACAATTACTATACGACTACAAAACATTGCTTTGCTGCAGAAATATGGATGTCTTGATGCAGAAGGGATGGTGAGGTTTCTTTGGCTTACATTCCTGTTTTTTATTGGAAAGTATCTAGAAGGCATTAAATTCCTGGGCTAGTCCTTGAGGCCATGAACATCTTTCAACCTTTTAATTACAAAGAACCTTAGAGATAAATGCATGTTCTTAGCTAAAGAGAAGTACTTCCTAAATATGGTGAAATTTATACGACTCAAGATTTAAATCTAATAAAAATAAAGTTAAATAAGAATAGTTTTCAAGTCTTAAAATAATGCTTACTTTTCTATTAAATCCAGCGTTACTCCTGGTACCAATCTCACGCTCTTCTGCATGCAAAACCTGTAGAGAAAAGAAGAGATCAGAAGTAAATCACACTAATTAAATACCTAAGGACGGGTAATCCAAATGGTGTATGGCAGGAACAAGTCTCTCATTATAAATGTTTTTTTTAAAAAAAAAATGCAAGGAGTGACAAAAGGTTTTCTGCTGCAGAGCAGGAAACAATACTTGCTGCACTCATAACAATAATGCAGTGGCCTCCATTATTGCAGCGTCAAGTCCATCTATTTTAAGAGCCACAGTCATATATTTCCAGCAGAATGGGCAGGAGGAGAAACATGTAATTATTCATTACAATGTTAGGAAGCAACACTAAATAAAGCTGAACAGAATGGCCCACACACAAATGGGAATTTCAACAGCTTCAACACTAGGTGGAAAGTGGAAGCAACAGCAGGCAAGTTAAGAAAAGAAGTCTGAGTAACTTTCCCTTTCCATCTTAACCATTTCATCTTTGACTTATAACCATTCGTTTAGTGACCAAAGTTACAGTGGTACAGAAAAAAGTGATTTATGACTGGTTTTCACACTTATGACCACTGCAGCATCCCCAGTCATGTGATCAAAATGCGGGCACTTGGCAACTGGCATGTGTTTATGACAGTTGCACTGTCCTGGGGTCATGCGATCACCATTTTGTAACCTTTTCCAGCAGCCTTTCAATAAGCAAAGTCAATGGGGAGTGCCAGATTTGCTTAATGACCATGTGATTCACTTAACAACTGCAGTGATTTGCTTAACAACTGTGACAAGAAAGGTCATAAAATGGAGCAAAACTCACTTAGCAACTGCCTTGCTTAGCAATGGAAATTTTGGGCTCAATTGTGGTTTTAAATCTAAGGCTACCTGTATTCCATTTATATAAGAGCCACCAACAGTGAACAGTTTAAGCAAGTAATAAATATTGGCCTGCAATGAACCCTTCTTCCTTCTCCAGTCTGTTTCCATGTGTGCTTTATCATTCTTCCACTCTTTTTTCTTCCTATGCTTTTTCTCTGATGCCCATTGTTTCCCCTCTTTGGCCTTTTCTTCACTGTTCAGGAGCACTTCCTCCAGGCAGTGCTAACTTTTCATTACAATTTATGTATATATGTGTGCAAACTAAAGGCTGAATCCAAGAGAGTGTATGCTGCACACGGGCACACACAGAGCAAATCCTATCTTCTAACTCCCTAGTTTTCTCTTTTGAAACTCTTGAGACTCGTTTGGTTGCTGTGTCCTCGTTCACAAATCAAAACAGTTCTACCACTGGGAATGGGAAGTCCTTCTGTGAACCTAGCATTTTTAAGTAGTTCTGCCACTTAATGTCTGTTTTACAACATTTCTGCATTAAGTGCTTTACTAATCATAAAATGTGATGTCCTTGACTAAGGAACATAGAAATCAGCCTGTTACTTTCTTCAGAGGAC
The DNA here is from genome assembly GCF_001527695.2 of Protobothrops mucrosquamatus. Lineage (NCBI taxonomy): Eukaryota > Metazoa > Chordata > Lepidosauria > Squamata > Viperidae > Protobothrops > Protobothrops mucrosquamatus. The sequence goes on along the minus strand of NW_015386175.1, from coordinate 361,243 downwards.
CATGTTCCTATAAAATTTGGAAGTGTGCTTTTATTTTATATTTATGCTAATTGCCCCCTTTTTCTCTATTTGTCCAATTCAGCAATTTATGATAGCACTTTCAACTTTTTTGTCTTGTTTAACCAAACTTCAAATGCTACGAAATATTTTGTGAGTACCATGACAATCCGGGAGCCGTACTAAGTGTTGAAGTAAAAGACTGAGTATTCAAAGTTGTCTTACAATCATGTCTTACATCATACGAGCCTTCTTGCTGGGTAGATCTCTTTTCTAAATATGTCTCCAAGAATGAAAGAACAGATTGGATGTAGATAAGGAAAATGGGTTGGATGCCAAAAAAGCCCACAGTCATTTATGTAAATGTTTTATGTACAATGTTTATTTTAATAAGTTTTTATTTAAGCACCAGGTATCTCATGTATTAATTCCTCTAAAGTAGTATAAATCAGATTTCTAATGTAAAACTGCAACTATGCAATACAATTAAATGAGTGTATTAGCAATTTTTGATTCTAAAGCCTCAATACTCAATCTTTCTATTCAGCACTAAACTCACAAAACTGATGCACAGATAAAGTCCTGAGAGATTAAATGAACTTTAGTTCAGGTACATCCATTGTTGTGCTGTTACAAGCGTCAGGAAACTTGAAGGAGAATCTAACAACAGTGCTCCAGGTTGGCATGGCTGGAATGCAGATTGTGGAAAGTTCTGCACAAAAACAAGGTCCTTTTTTTCCTTTCTTTTCTGCCATCTTTGCATTCTTGAGTAGTAACTTGGCAAAGAAATTTAATCCTGCCACAACAAATGGAATGTTCGAGTCCAGAGATGCCTACTACGATATATTTGCAAGAGGGATAAAAATCACTTTTCTGACCTGTATTCCACATTGAGGCAAGCCCAAATGAGATACTTGATGTCCTATCAGAACCAGTTTCCATTCTGGAGACTTGAGGAAGGTGCTTGGTATCTGACTAGATGTTTTCTTGACCACAGCCTTTCATGGCTAATTTGATCAAGCTGGAAGAGACTGACTTGACCACAGCCTTTCATGGCTAATTTGATCAAGCTGGAAGAGACTGACTGGATAGATCTGGAGTATGGTAAATGAATTTTTGTAATAAAGATCAGACTGCTAGATACACAGAAAGACATAACAAGTCCACTCTAAACTTTTTAACTACCTGATAGTCACTGTATCCCTTCTTAAATAAAGTACTCAAGATGATAGTGCTGAAAAATCTCCAGGTGCTTTTGAAAGAAACTGATTATCTAAACCCAGTCCAATGTGATGAATAGCTTCTACAGGAGACAGGATGAGTGTGATCTTATTACTTCATCTTATTCTCCCAGCAGCTTTGGGGATTGTCAGTTATTATATTATTTTGGGTTGGCTGAGAGTTATTGGGAGTTACTGAATTCCTAGCTACTCGAAGAAAAGTAATGGAGAACAATAACATGAAAATTAAGTTAAAACAAATTAACAGTTCTACATAAAGAAAACAGGTATAAGAATAATCTAGAAGGCACTTTACTAAAAGAATATCTTTTACAGATGTTTGATGGTAGAAATCAATATCAATGGGCAGTTTGCACTGCAAATTCTGAAAATCATGCAGACTTCAGGTTGGAGTGAAAGAGAAACATATAATCATGTGCTGGGAGATGATAATTCAGCCTTCTAAGAGCCAAATGGATTCTGTCATGATCTGCCAATGGTTGGTTATGACAACAAAGGGCAAGGAGAACAATTTGCATTTGTTTATTTGTTTAACAAATGTTTATGAAACTTTGATTATCAAAAGGAATTTGGGTGTTGAATAAGAATAAAAACACAACATAATTACTGAAAAACATTAAAACAAGTAAGACAATGTTGAGACCCCAATAAAGTTCACATCTGTAGGCCAAACAAACTATGCCAGCTCCATTAGCATTCTGGCACTAGTGATTATGAGAAAAGCCAGATCTTCACTGCTTCCCTGAAGGTCAATGGGATCAGGCAATCTCTATCTCCAGGGAGAAGCTATTCATAAGATAGGTGCCATGACAAAGAAGGCAAGCTTCCAAAGTCCTATCAGCTGACAGTTTCACTGAGGGGAGCCAAAAATCAAGTGGGAATTGGCAGACACCATTAAGGGTAGGCAGTCCCTCAGGTAACCTGGCTCCTTGCCATGTAGAACTTTAATGGTAGGATACGACAGGACAGAATAGAATAACAGAGTTGGAAGAGACCTTGTAGGTTATCTAGACCAACCCCCCACCCAAGCAGGAGACCCTACACCATTTCTGATAGATGGCAGTCCAGTCTCTTCTTGAAAGCTTCCAATGATGAAGCTCCCAAAACATCTGAAGGCAAACTGTTCCATTGGTTGATTGTTCTCACTGTCAGAAAATTTCTCCTTATTTCTAGGTTGAATCTCTCCTTGATCAGTTTCCATCAATTATTCCTTGTCTGGCTTTCAGGTGCTTTGGAAAATAGGTTGTCCCACTCCTCTCTCTGACAGCCCCTCCAATATTGGAATACTGCTATCATGTCTCCCCAGGTCCGTCTCTTCACTATGCCCATGTTCCTGTAACCATTCTTCATATGTTTAGCCTTCAGTCCCCTAACCATCTTGGTTGCTCTTCTCTGCACTTTTTCTAAAGTCTCAACATCTTTTTTATAGTGTGGAGACCAAAACTGGTTGCAGTATTCTAGGTGTGGTCTTACTAAGGTTTTTTGAGTGGTATTAGTACCTCACGTGATCTTGATTGAATCCCTCTGTTGATGCAATTTAGGATTGCACTGGCTTTCTTGGTTACTGCCACATACTGTTGGTTCATATTTAACTGATTGTCCACTAAGGCTCCAAGATCCCTCTCACAGTTACTGCTATTAAGCCTGGTTTCGCCCAATATGTATGTGTACTTTTGGTTTTTCTTGCCTAAGTGTAAGACTTTACTTTTCTCTACATTGAATTTCATTTTGTTTCATAGGGCCCAGTGTTCAAGTCTGTCAAGATCCATCTGGATCTTGAACCTACCATCTAGGGTGTTGGCTATTCCTGCCAGCTTAGTATCATCAGCAAATCTGATAAGTTCCCCTTCTATTCCCATCTACAAAAAAGGAAAAAAAATGGACCCAGGAAATTACAGACCTATCAGCCTGACCTCAATACCTGGGAAGATCCTGGAAAAGATAATCAAACAATGAATCAATGAACACCTAGAGGCAAACAAAGTCATTACTAAAAGCCAACATGGGTTTGTCAAAAATAGATCATGCCAGACAAATCTTATTGCATTCTTTGTCCAAGTGACAAAATTAGTGGATCAGAGGAATGCTATGGACATAATTTACTTCGACTTCAGTAAGGCATTTGATAAAGTAGATCACAACCTACTACTTGACAAGATAGAAAAATGTGGGGTAGAAAGCACCACCACCAGATGGATCCGTAGCTGGCTGACCAGCCGTACTCAGCGTGTGGTCCTCAATGGAACCGCATCTACATGGAGGGAAGTGTGTAGTGGGGTGCCCCAGGGCTCTGTTCTGGGCCCAGTGCTCTTCAATATTTATATCAACGATTTGGACGAGGGGATAGATGGGGAACTCATCAAATTTGCAGACTACACCTGACTGTATTGGGTCTAAACTACTGTTTCTCAACCTTGGCAATGTTAAGATATATGGACTTCAACTCCCAGAATTCCCCAGCCAACTCCAGCTGGCTGGAGAATTCTGGGAGTTGAAGTCCAGACATCTTAACATTGCCAAGGTTGAGAAACACTGGTCTAAACAATCAGTTTCCTCCAGAGCCCTTTGAAATAATAGACCTACCACTTTCTCAAAGATTTCCCCCCCCCAAGAATGCTGCAGACTGGAAGAAAGTTGTCTAATACTGCATGATATTTTGAGTTATGTAGTAATGCAGAGCACCTTTGTTGTGGGTGAGGGGGTCTGTCACTTGCTGCCTGAAAGAAGCCTCAGGTGTTGTGTTTTATGACCAGGTGCCTTTTGATTAAGGATTGCTGCCTAGCTGGGACAAGCCTCCCACATTCTTAATGGAGAATGGCCCTATGTCAACTCCTTTCCTTTTGAAAGGAAAATAAAAGGCACATCTGGGGTCAGGTATAATAAACTATTTCCACCCATTACAAAGCTGTCATTTTGTTCCCCCCTCAGGGCCTGGCACAAAAACATAGGAGCAGGAGGGAAATAAAGCTGAGGCTTCAGAAATTTCAAGGTGATGTTGATTTTGCAAAGGAAACAGAATAATGAATCATATTCAGGCTGTTTTTGATTAGTAAGGAAAACATCCTTTCTCAGGCAAAGCCAGTTCATTGTGGTTCATCTGCTTTGGATTCAGCTTAACGGCATACTTCGATGGCACGATTCATAACTTTCATTTACATCTGCCTTTTTTTAATATGTACTCCAATGTCCTAGACGGCCAAAGGAATAATTTGAGTCCTCTCCTTTAAATAACTTTCTATCTCCAGACTAATTCCACACTTGACAAACTATTTTATTCTAGCCACTCTATTAGATAATCTATGTATGTTCTCTTATGAATAGAAAGATAAAATAAATTGGTTTGCTTAAGTTGTATTCCTTTTACATCTATAATTATTTTTTAAAACAGAAATACATAAATGCACACAGATTTTACCTATAAAAATAGTGCAGAAGTAAACATTACCTTTATGCAATATATTGAGTTGGAACTTCTAGATCAGATGTGTCCAACCTGCGGCCTCTGGGACACATACAGAACTGGACAGCTAATAATGCAGCCCCACAAGATTGTAAACTTTTAACATAATTGTGTGATTTATATTCAATAACTATAGGCTTTATATGTGGTTCAAGACAATTTCTCTTCACTCAATGTGGTCAAGACACCTATGTTCTAGAGCAGGGGTGTCAAACCCGATTTCATTGAGGGCCACATCAGGGTTGTGGTTGACCTTGGGGGGCTGGGGTGGGCGTGGCCAGGATGGCATAACGAGGGTGGGCATGGCCAGCTCAACTTCGCTTAAGTCAGGGGGTGCCTGGGTGGGGCTGGGGGGTGCCTGGGTGGGGCTGGGGGCATGCATTGTCTCCAGCTGAGGAAGGCAAGACCAGGGTGAGCACTATACCCTTGTCCACCAGAGTAGCCTTGCTGTCCCTTTCAGGCCACGCAGAGGACCCCCAGTGATGCAAGCTGCCCAGAGCCCTGGGCAGTGGAGGGCAAGCGCCCAGCCTTTCCCAAGGCGGCGCCCGGCTGCACTTACCTCCTCAAGGCTGCTGCTGATTGGTTCGCTCTCCTTGGCCAAGTTGCTCATGGGCAAAATGTGTGGGTCACAGGGAGGCCCACTCCCTTTCTCCGTGAGGAGACCCGGTTTTGTAACCAAAGCATCCTCAGCGATAGGATGGGAGACCACCAGGAGAGATCAGGAGGAGGGGATAAGGGGTTGGCGAAAGGGCAGCAGGGCTGCTCGTGGCCAAGTGCTAAGGCAGGACTACCCTCAAATCCTTCCTCCCTCTCATTATAATCTTCCTTCCTTCCTTCCTTCCTTCCTTCCTTCCTTCCTTCCTTCCTTCCTTCCTTCCTTCCTTCCTTCCTTCCTTCCTTCTCATTCTCATCTCTTTCCTTTCTCCATGCTCAGGAAGAGTGATGGGAGGTGGAGAGATTGCCAGCACTGCCGGTGTCCATACTGCCACCAGCTGTTGCTATCCCACATGGCGGGACTGGTCCCAGTGAAAGGGAAGCCTCGTGGCTGCGAGGCTAGGTCAGTGAGCGGGCCATGGAGGTGCTGGTAGAAAGGGCGGTGGCGCTGATCTAAAACCTGGTTGCATCCATCAAAGCCAGAATGCGCTCAGCCTTAGATACACAGGTCAGCCCTGGAACCAGCAAGGAGCTGCCCCACCGCCTCTGCCCCACCCCCCGGGTGTGTGCCCAGGAGATGGCCAGCACCAGCATCCTAGATGAAGTCAGTCTGCAGGGCAACACAGCCAACAGGGACGCTGGACTCTGCTTGCTTACTGCCTCTTGCACACATACAGGTGCCCGTCGCTAGTTCCAGGGCTGCCCCGTGGATCTAAGGCTGAGCGCATCCTGGCTTTGATGGCTGGCACCAAGTTGTAGATCAATGCCCGGTTGTCCTGGGCCGGGCCATGGTGCCGTGGGCTGGTCCTTCACTGTTTCCAGAGCAGGTCCATGGGCCAGACGCAACCAGATGGTAGGTCTTGTGTTTGACATGTCTGTTCTAGATTGTATCTGTTGTCTACTATGAAGTATTATTTGACCATAAGCAAAATCTAGTGACAGCCCAAGTTATCTAACAGGTTGTCATACTGATAACAGGTTGTCATACAGGACAAAATAAGTACACACACACACACAAGCTATAATCATCAAGATAAAATGATAAAAAGATAAGATAAAAAGATAAATACAAACATTATACTGTATAATGTTTGTATTTATATTTTTATCCTGATGATTATAGCTGTTATAATGAAAGTAGTACTTACATGGCAGTGGTTTTCTGTACCTTATAAGACTAATGTATACATTATATTTAGATTTATGCTATTTTCATTTTAAATCTTATGCTAAAATTGGTAAATATTTTTAATATTGTAATATATAACTCTGTAATTTTATAGGTATATATTTAGTTCAATAGGATCTTTAATAATTTGAGAAGGTCCCAAGCTGGTACATATTATTATATCTGAAAAGAAAGGTGTCTATAGGCTATTGGACTAGATAGATCTAGCTATACTAGATCATGCTAATATAACTGTTCTTATTAAAAAAAAACTTAGTAATAATGTAATAATTCATTATTGATTACAATGTTATTATTTAATTATCTTCACCATAGGGCATAAATCTCAGAATGCCATAAATTATTAGTTTAGAATGATGACTATCTTATTTATTTACAGTTATATGCAAAGTTTTAGGAATCCTTGGTCATGGCATGTTTCAATGAATCCCTAAATGAACAGAAGTTAAGTAGTCAAATACCCAAACAATTACAAGCAAATGAAATCACAAACAGCACTTTAATCTTCCATTAAAAAATGTGGAGGAGACTACGTGCAGATTCCTGATATTGGGTTATCTATGGCTTAAAAAGCTAAGATGGAACAAAATTACAAGAACTCAGGCTGTATAAAATTCAATAAATTTCAAATACAAAAGTTAACGCAGATAATTATTAAAAATAATCAAACAGAAACAGTCTTCAGGAAAAAGAGTGTGCAATCCTAATGGCATACCCTAGTCTAAATAATCTGTTATTATGAACCTTGCTCTCTGCAAATTTCTAACTTTTAATTAGGGCTTAGAAATTATTCAGCCTTAATGCTTTATTTTCCTGAAGGCTTCTAGGTCTCAGTTACGAACACCCTCCTTCACCCTCCATTCTCCAGAGATACTATCTTAGCTCTATTTATCATGGATCCAGACAGATTTATTTCTCCATAAATTTGGAGAAATAACCTCTTCTTTAGGAAATTGATCTTTTCCCACTGACTTCCTGGTGACATCAGGGGGCTGGATCCCTCACATTAATGTTATGCTATCTCTTTTCTAGCATTTTCTTTATTATCTTCTCTAAACTCTTGCTTTATCGCCTATCATGACAATGTTCTTTTAAAGACAAAAGCGTGGTGCTAGGGAAAAATTATTTTGGTTTTGCTTGGGCCAAACTATCTTCTTCCTGCCTTCCTTCTTGAGGCTAGGATTTCAAAATGACATTTTACAGGTACTCTTCAATTTACAACTACAATTGAGCCCAGAACTTCAGTTGTAAGTCATTGCAGTCATAACTTGAGTCACCATGTGACTGGACTCAGGTTTGTTGCATTTTTATGATGGTCATTAAGCCACCATGGTCATTAAGTGAATCATGTGGTCGTGCATCCAATCCAGCTTATCCGATGGGCATTCCCCCCCCCGGGTAAAGTAGCAAAAAACATAGCAAAATGTAATCATGTGACTGGAGGATGCCGCAACTGGTTATAAATGTGAGCTGGTTGCCAAGTGCTCCAAAATGCAATCATGTGATTCCGGGAATGATGTGGCACTTGTAACTTCAAGGACAGGGCATAAGTAGCTTTTTTTGAGTCCATTATAACTTCAAATGGTTGTTAAGCCACAGGTCCTAAAAGTCAAGGTCTACCTGCATTCTCTGTAGCCAAAAGGTCTTTGGGTCATCCTCTATTTCAGTCTACATACTATCAAGGATGTTCTACTTGGAAAGTAAAGGTGTGGATTCCCTGTCTGATAGAAACTGTACAGGTGACCTGGGGTGAGATAGCAGGTTTTGGGGGTTAGTCTTCTTGGACTGCACACAACAGATTCTTGGGTGAATGACGGTTTGTCCATTCACTATCCCTACTTTGGTGTCTCTCCCGTTTCCAGTTTTCAGAATGGTTATGGTCTCCATTGAGTTTCAATTTGTTAAAAAAATGTATCTTATTATTTTTC
>NW_015386175.1:331980-348340 GCF_001527695.2 Protobothrops mucrosquamatus | reverse complement strand
GGCAGCGAGGGTCGCTCCATCCCGTTTGAGCTATCTCAGAATCAAAGCCGAGATAAAAGCTCTGGCAGGCAAGTCGTTGGCGGAAGCGGTATCGGAGCAAGTGCGTGGACTGCCCCCCTGGTCACCCGACCAATGATTCTCTCTGGACTATGGTCACGGTAGTTGAGGCGGAGCCGAAGGCACGTTTGGAACCACTAGTCGGGCTCCTCCCGGAGGCCTTAGGTGACCAGGCGATGTGCACCAGAAAGGAAAAATGGAGCCACAGTACCAGGACGCCCCAGATGCCCCTGAGGCCTGGAATAATTTAAAAGCGCGATGGCGGCTACCGGGGTGAAGTGAACGATGAACACCCACCCAGTTGAAATCTGCCCAGAGCCCTTAATGCAATTTGCCTTGGAGGATTTTGCAGGTAGGCCCCGTCAGGCCCGTAAATACTTCTGACTGGCCTAAAATGGCCGCCCTCTGTGAGCTTGTGATAGGAGTATATTCCCCCCCCACGCTGTTGTACAGGCCTTGAAGGGAGAGCGATTTGCGGCCCTGTCTCAAAACACCCCCAAAGGACTGATCACGGCCCTGTGGATTAGTAAGGAGCCCAGGGAGAGACGATCTCAGCGCTTTAACCAGCGGAGATAGAAAGGCTGAGACAAGAAAAATTGGGTGCCAAAATGCATCCAAAATGGCGGCCGCAACTTTCGGGAGGCTAAAAACGGGCCTCCGAGAGCCCCAACCCTTGTCCTGGAACCAGTGGGGTGATGTAGGGCTTGGGGGAATCGTCCCTGGATGATAACCACAAGACTGAGATTTTATTTCCCAAATAAAATCGGGGCGAAAATGCGGCCAAAATGGCGGCCGCAACTTCTCGGGAGGCTAAGACAGGCCTCCGACACCCCCCAACAAACTGCCAGAGACCCTGTGGAGCGAAGAAAGCCCCAGAGGAATCTCTAATAGCCCGCAAGCAACAAGGGGAGAAGTTAGTTCTATTTGCTGAAGATTTTTAAAACGGCAAAAATGCGGCCAAAATGGCGGCCGCGACTTCTCGGGGGGCCGAATGGGGCCTCCGANTCCCCAGGGAAGCAGGAGATGACTTTTGGGACATAATAGGACTAACCATTACCATCAAGTAATACCAGAGAGGCACACCTGGGCTCAGGTCAGAATACGTGACACAGGAAATAGCCTCAAAGTTCATGCCACAGGAACAGGAAAACTTCCAAACAAAAAGCTAGAGAGGGTATAAAAAGCTACTGGCCATGTGCTCAGTTTCTTTCTTCTCTCCTCTTTCCTACAAGAACCATCTTTCTGCTTCTGCAATAAACTGTAACCATCTTCCCAAAGCAGTCGCCATGTTGCTTATTTAATAATAATAATAATAATGATAATATTCCCGGCTTGGATGAACCAGGATGAAGACTTACTTCTGACATTCCCTTACATCATACTTCCCCCTCTACCTTCAACCGAAACAATATACTAGTCTTCCATACACCCCCAAATTAGGACATACAAAATCTGATGGCGGCATAGCTTTTTTTCCTATCTATCAAAACTGACACCCTTCAGATTCAATCCTTAAAAAATACAGGACCAGAAAGCAGTATTTGAACAACCCATTCTCGAGCTTGTTTTATACTGCTACACCATGCAAAATGTTCTTAGGTGTGTTATTTCCAGAGCCAGTCATTAAAGGGAACTGAAACTGATGTTCCTGCAGAGCTCTGAATCTCAACTTGTCTGGAGGCATGGAGCCAAATCCCTTTTATAATGCTACTACGAGAGGAAGGCAGCAAATGAGTTTCCTGTAGAACAAGAATGGATTTTAAACAAGGCTGAAGTGGAAAACACAGTATGACATGCTGCTTATAGCTAAATAGGTCCATATTTCACCGTTTGTTTTACTTTCTCTGTACCTTTTCCATACAGACAAACTCTATAATATCCACTTGGACATGGCATGACTAGGAACCACAGTTTTGTGTAAAGAGATTATGATACTGGCTGTTTGTTGTTGTTTTTTCAATGATCCCCAAAACAACTACGCTAATAATACTTCCATTTCAATTCATTTCATTTCCTCATCAAAGGCCCAAGATCATTTTCCTGTTTAGTCACTGCCAATTCAGTGTCTATTAACATGTGTTAGGGTAGGATATTTGGCCTCAATCTGTTATCCCCTGTGAGTGGTGTACAGCCACACATTGTGTAATCATTTCTCCTCAACTCCCCCCAACACTGAAAGCAGCTAAATTTATCTGAAGCTCACTAGTGAACAAATGAATATTCTGTATGAGTGGGGATTCCAGATGGATTGTGTGAAGCCACTTTATTCTTGATTTAACTTTGTAGTCAGAAGTCCCAGGAACACTAAACAATTTCTACATGGGAATTACTTTAACTCTTCCTGCTGGCAGGAAATGCCAAGCAGAAGTAATTGCAAATTAGGTCCCAGCAAATTACTCCTGAATGATGTAATCAGAATTCTGTTGTCAGGAATGTCCACTGTAATCATGCAAAACTGCTAATTCAGTCAGCAGGGACCATTTTGGTCCCTAGGTTGTCTGTTCTATTTTCTTTAACTCAGGGGTGTCAAACTACCAGCCGGTTGCATCATATGGAAGCTATGCCCACCCCAGCTCCGGCAATGTGAAAAAAGTCACAATATGTCGCGACATGTCACGTGACACGGCGAGTTTGACACCCGTGCTTTAACTGTAGACAAGGCAATCACAGAGGCCCAAGTGCTGCAGATCAATGACTAGATTGTTTAAATGCAGAACTTTGTGTTTTAAATATAGCAATATGTTCTGGCTATTGCAAATGTGGCTTTATAATTCCTTATTTTTGAAATTCAAATCCATAAAACTTCCCTTTAAAAAAAATGAGTATTAAGACTTCAAATTCTTCTCCATCTTGGACGCATTCCTAATAGAAAAGGAGCAAATTCCACTGTCTTCCACAGATTTTTAATACTCTTTACTACTTTTTCTTCTGTTTGCGTCTGCACTCCACTAGAGAAGGAAGAAAAAGAGTGATGTCCTCTCTATTTTCTAGTGCCTAATGCTGCTATGGAGGGGAGTTAGATACCAGGAGAATTTGGAAATATAGTTCCCCCCCTTTTCACTTTTACCATATATTACAGAAATGGGAGCATATATTGCAGAAATGGGAGAATAATTTGAAAACAGATAGTTGGGTTAATTGAAGGATGGGACTCTGCTGACTTAAGAGATTCTGTGTTTCAGATTGGCTTAGGGAATATTGGTTAGCTATCTCATGCACACATAAAGATGGTTACTAAGATTATGTCTACTTCCAAAAGGGCATAATATATTAAATGGGAATATTCCAGAGTTCCAGAATATATTTGATGAAATGGCAGAATTAAAAAAAAGGATGCATTTTCACAATTTTAAGTTGAAGATTAAAAAAAAAACTTAGACAATGTACTTTCAAGAAGCAGTTTGGAAGATACCATTTTCTCAGACTTGGCCTAAGAACTAGTCCCAAAATATTCCATAGGATTATTGTAACAAATATTTTAAAAGATAATATACATTAATAATATTACAAGTTATCTTCATACCAAATAAAACTATATAGCAGAGGTTACCAGAAACTGGAAGAGACCAAGGCACTATGATTAAAAGTTACCAAGAAAAATACAAATTCAGAGTAAAAGAAATCACCATCTCTGAAGATATGATTCAAATTAATCCAAAGAGAGTAACAGCAATCTCAAACATATCACTCCTTATGAGACAAGAAAGAATTTAAGAACGGTCATTCAAGTAGCAATGTATTGAAAACCTGTCAGAGTAGCTTAATAGCTTTTAAATTCTCATTAAAAATACTCAGTTCATCTGGGATGCCAACATAAACAAGCTTTTTTCTAAGTTAAAGAGGTTAATTGAAACAGGTCCAATTCTCAGATGTTTTGACATCAAAAGACCTAGCTGTACATCCAGGAAAATTTCTGAGGCAGAAACTGACTTCCAGCTCTGGTAACTACTATTAGACTATCTTTGTATTATCTCCAGAGACTTTTTTTAGTTCTAATTGTATAACAGGAAACAATAAAACAAACCTGAAAAAGGGCCCGGTGATTATATGCACTCTTCCAGTGCAGTTGACAAGACTGCTGATACTAACAAACTTGACTTAAATATTATCAATGCCAATTAGATAAAACAAATTTGTGCACAGCTGAAATGAAGCAAAACTACTTCCTTGATGTTTTCAGAAGGAATTTTAGAGATTTAGGGAGAGAAAGTGTAAAAAACAAGATCCAAATAAAATGTAAAATTTTGTTTTAAAAGCTTTCTACAATTATATTATATCCAATTGCTACTTATGGCTGTGAAACCTGGACTCTGAAAAAGGCAGATAGGAGAAGGATGGACGCCATCAAATTGTGGTACTGGAGACAACTATTACATATCCCATGAACTGAAAAATTCACAAAGAAGTCCTAGACCTAGACCAAGCCTCAGCAAAAATATCACTCTGAGCCAAGACCACCAAACAAAGGCTATCATACTTTGGCCATGTCATGCAAGCTGATTCATTCAAAAAGTTAATCATGCTGGGAGTGGTCAGTGGAAAAACGAGAAGGGGCCACCCTAGTACTTCTTGGCTGGACATTATAAAGGATGACATCAGGGTGACCATGGTGGATCTGAAGGAGGTGGTGAGAGTCAGAGGGACATAGAAAGTGCTGATCCATAGAGTGCCCAAGGGTTGGACACCACTGAATGGCTGATGATGATGACAATAACAATTATACTTACTGGGCTAGTTATCATGTTGCAACCTAATCTACTCACAGAATAAAACAGGAGAAACCAAATTGTGTACATTACTCTGAGCTCTTTGAAAGGAAGTTAGGTGATGTAATAAATAATAAAACCAATATTTGTGGCTTTAAGAAAACAGACAGAATCAGATTTACACTCTTCTTCACTTTAAACATTAAACCAGATATGAAATCATGGCACTGAATGATAGCATATTTCTTTTTTCTCTATAACTTCAAAACAGCAACATATTTTGCATACAGGACAAGCACAAAACAAGATATTCAGATTTGTGTAAGAAATCAGGTCAAATAGTTAGAGTGCTGAACAGTGTTTTTGCATATCAGAAAAAATAGCATCCTAATTCCCCAAGAAATTCTCTGAGTAGTAAAAATATGCTAATACAATATGATATTTAAATTTAAATATTGTCATTATTTATTTGCCATAACACTGGCTCTGGCTCTCATTTGCTCACTCACTGTTCACTAATATAATGCTAAAGCAAATTGAAGATATATAAACACCATTTTGTGTTCCAAAAAACTAGATGAAGAAAAATATTAAAATATTCAAGAAGACTATACCAGAATGATGCTAAAAGCACAGAGTTGCCAACATGACATCAATTTTGTACTCTCCAGCAATTTTAGGATGTCCTTGTCAAGCAGTGTTGGCAAAGTATCTCTTTCTCAATTTATCATACTGCTTCTGATCATTAAATTCCCTTATTAAACCAGCTGGGAATAATGCATAAAGTATCCCAGAGCTGCGAAGATTGACTGCATTCCATTAGAATTTAAAACAATCATTAAACATCTACCATTCTTTTAGACCCTCAACTTTAGCATTTGCACAGTACCTAGGAAGTACCTACCAAGAATTCCATCCAGGTGAATGAATGGGGCCAATAGGAACATACCATTTCTCCTTGGCAGCCAGGGGGAAAAAATAAAAACACTGTTGGAGTAGGGAAGTGCACTTAGCACAGGAATGAAAGGGACTGCCGGAGAAAGATCACAGCTCTCTACTCTTCCTACTACAGTATCTCCCAGAAGGCTAGTAACATTTGTGGGTTTGTTGACAAAGCTGTTTCAACGTGTAATTTGTCCAAACAAAACATAAACATAAAAGTGATTAGCAAAGGTAGCATTCCAATCCTTTCCTGAACTTTAAGGGCTGCCTGGAATAGGTTGGTGAGAGCATTAATTTGGCCCCAGAGATTTTTTCCTCCATCCCTTTCAAGGATTGGCCATGTGTCTGACTTAATTACCCAGCTAAAGGAGCAAGAAATACTTCCCCAGAGGAAAATCAGATGTCATGAAATCTTCAAGGAGAGCAACTGATGGATGCTCCAGAACCAGAAGGATAAATGCTTTGGAAGATAAAGTGGACAATCTTCTCATCTCACCCTATCTTTTGGAGAGGTTGAAAGTGTATATCTCATGATGGGCATTTTCAATAACATGCACCTCACATTTGCTGGTTTTCTACATGGATGTGATATTCTGAAAGCTGCAATGAACAATTCTGATTTGAATCCCCAGGAGAACTATAGATGCCAGAAACAAAGGGAAAGCTACATTTCAACTGATTTATAGCTTACATTTCTCAACACATTACATACATAATTTGCAGTACTGATGCATAATGACATTTAAAAAAACCCACCATAAACAGAATGTTTCCTTCTTGCACTAGCCAATAAAGAAGATAGAGCTATAATTTACTTTTACCTGCGATTTATTTATAGTACTTCATTAATAAGACAAACATTCTAAAAGCCTTTAGGTAGATTTCAGTGTAAATAACCTCAGCATATACACAAATATACATTTCAAATGACTGGATGCTTTTGACAAAAATCACAATTACTTTCTTCTGAAAATGTCTATGGGGATTCTCAGTCATCCAGGTCAGAGTTGTCTCAGAGGTGCTTTTTCAAAAGCAATCTGGACGGATTTGTTTTGTTTTGTTTTTTTAGGAAGGAGAAAAATTTTCACTTCTCATACAAGAAACGTTATCAGTTGTGACTGGATGGTGGGGGGGATGGAAAGATTAGTTCTGACAGCATGGGGGGGGGGATGGAAGAATTATATTTCTTGGCAGCCATCTGGTTGTTAGCACTTTCTCTGAGAGTTGTTGAGGCCACTTGGGGGTTTATCTGTGCCCTCTGTCTCATAAATCTTATATCTTCAGCTTCTGCCCATCTTACAAAATGAGACCCCATATTAACAGCTACACCAAGGGACTTTGGTCAGTAGCAGACATTACACAGATGCATGGCTGCTGCTAAAAGCTCAGCCTTTTGTCTTTTCTTCTTTTCTTTCTCCCCAGGAATTATTTAATAATTTAAAAATTGACACAACTTTGCAAAACAATGATGTGAATTTCTGGCCCTGCTTTGTTTCACTGACTGCCACTTTAGGCAGCCAATACGCAGGACAGCAATGTAATGGCACAGCAAATCAAGCAAAAAATAAGGAAGATACTGTTTTTCAGCAATAACCATTTACACACTTCTTATAATTTTTTGCTCCGACTCAAGTTGAAGTATTCAGTAGGTGAAATACTGAAAGCACTAGAGCTTACCTTTGCTGTCTCAGTGGTTGATTAAATGCCAGAGATACAGTCAAAACTTGCCTCAGGCAAATGATGTAAAAGGGTAATATATTGGAAAACAGGATTGTGCACTCTAGTCTGACTGCCCTTCAAATTCAAGTTAGGTTATACCCTCAGGTAAGGAAAAATATGTCCAATACCAGAGTTGAAGTAAGTTTCATCTTATGGTCCCATAATCTGTGAAGTACACTGTCTTGTCATTTGCCTTAGATGGCAAAATACCTTGGGGCTGTAATAAATATAGGCAATTGCTATCCTCTGCCTTGTTCAAACTGAGGCAGATGATAGCAATTGCTCAACTCCACTTTATTTTCTACCACAAACCATTCAAAATACTCAGTATTTATGCAGAGTCAGTTTCTTGCTCAGGAAGTCAAATTCAACTTCCATATTTTTAAAATTTGTTCCCAATACCTTCAGCAGATTACCTCTTTTCCTTTACTATCCTTGAAATCCCTCTTTTTAAATGAAGGCATTATTAAACAAGCAGACCAATGGTAATGGAGATGAATGATTAAGACTTATTCAAAGCTTCTCTCTGTACATTTTGGAGAATTACTAACAATCCTAGCTAATTTCCTTCCATTTGAGATTATACTTTATAGCAAAATTAGCAAAAATAAACCTGTCTCATAAATGTTGCAGCTATATCATGTAAACTATGCATATATCTACTAGTTAGTAGTATGAAGGTAACTCTCTAAATTACAGATCTAGCTTGCACAGAAAACTGGGAGCATGCTTTAAGTAAAAATGAGTGTTGGTTATGTTTGTGAGATACTGTACTGGACAAAATGTGCAAATATTAATTGGCTATGACATTATTATTAGCTGGGAATGCTGCAGAGGGTACAGACATAGCTAAGTTTGATAACCTGTTTATATATTTTTAATATATAACAATATGTTATATCCTTTTATTAATCAAAGCCATGATGGAAAGTTGAATTGAATATCTATGGACACATCTGGTGACAACCATGGCATATGGAAGTCTAAGACTTGGAATCTAAGAAAAGTAAATGGTGGGCAGTCCTCTAGAAAATGGTGCGCTGATCAATGGGGCAATTTTTTCTCCTGCTGACAAACAGCTGACTTTACTGCCAAAGCTGGTTCATTGGTAGGGCACTCCCCAGATTTGAACAGATTAACTAGGAACGGCCTATGATGACTCTTGGGCGACCATGCACTTGCCTGGGAAGAGAAATCTAGACAATTGCAATTCTCAGTAAGAGTGGCTGGAGTAGTAGTAGTAGTAGTAGTAGTAGTAGTAGTAGTAGTAGTAGTAGTAGTAGTAATAATAATAATAATAATAATAATAATAATAATAATAATAATAATAATAATAATAATAATAAAAAGTTGGAAGGGACCTTGGAGGTCATCTAGTCCAACCCCCTGCTCAGGCAGGAAACCCTATACCATTTCAGACAAATGGCTGTCCAGTCTCTTCTTAAAAACATCCAGTGTTGGAGCATTCACCACTTCTGGAGGCAGGTTGCTCCACTGGTTAATTGTTCTAACTGTCAGGAAGTTTCTCCTTAGTTCTAGGTTGCTTCTCTCCTTGATTAGTTTCCATCCGTTGCTTCTTGTCCTGCCTTCAGGCGCTTTGGAAAATAGCTTGACTCCCTCTTCTTTGTGGCAGCCCCTGAGATATTGGATATTGGATCTTCATCTTTTCTTGTCACTGTTTTGTTTTTTTTGTTTTTTTTGCATGCTTCAGTTTCAACATCATGTTTTGATTTTTTTTTCTTTTGGTTTTTGACTTAACCTTTAATTGCTAATAGTCTGGCTGGGTGCTGACTTATCTTGTAGCCCCTCGCTTGATTATAAATGTGGATTTTTCTCTTTTTACTGTTTTACTTTGGGAGTTATAAAACACTTTGCTTTTGCCACATGGAAGATGATGGCTGAAGATTTTCCCCTTGGTAGTGAAGGTGATATGATTTGATTTACATCAGATTTCTATTGCAAGGATTTTGTATTTCACTAGTTTTTAAAAAGAACTTTGCTGTTTTATTTTACTTTTGTATATATCTCTGATCTTCTCCCTCTCTTTTTAAAAAGACTGAAACCTTTCTTTTATTCACTTTCTATTGTGGGAAATATTATCTCAATTTTTCATGTGGTCATTTTGTTATGGAACATCTACTTCTTTTGTCCTTGAGAAGAATTGCCTATGTTTTGTTGAGCAAGTCCAGCCATAAGAGAGATTTGGACTATATTCAAAATGAAAACAATAATAAAATAAGGATTTGAATATTATACATCATATACTCTTTACAATATCCATAAAAAGAGATACAAAAATGGTGAGAGCTAGGTCAGCTTAATGACAAAGCCTTCTTGGTAGCCTTTGGAAAAAAATGTTTTTCAATTTACAAGCTCTGAGTGAAAACTTCGTAAAAGGGTTAATAGATTAACAACAATTATGTATCAAGTTAAGAATGACACTCAGATACATGTAACAGCAATTAAATCAAACTTGCAATTGGGTGGATTGGAAGTTAATTTGTTGTTGGTAGACTAGAATGAGAAGAAGTTTTGTTTAAGAATTGCAGGCTCATTGGAGAAGGCTGAAAGAGGCATGAATTCAAAAGACTTAGAGATTACAGATGAACTGGAGTTTGTTAAGAAAATGATGGTGATTTGGAATAGACTTATTATATTCAACCAGAAGACAACTGTCAAGAGATGCTGTGTTTCAATTTGCAAGAAGGCGTTTGAACAACAAATGCTGTGGAGATATTTATAACAGAGATCTATGACTTTGGGGAATGAAATGTAATTATATGGAAAAATCCCAGTCAAAACTTTAAGGGAAAGTTTTATTATTAAGAATCAATTGAGGATATTTGATCCTGGGTGGATCAGAGAGAATGATTGCCGTGGGTTATGATAGATTAGAAATAGTTGTGGACTTTCTGTGTTAAATAGATTGTTAACAGAGGGTTTGAAGTTTAGCTTTATTGTTAGATTTACTTGTTAACATTTTTTGTTTTTTACAGTATGGTAGGTCAAATTGATTGGGTAAACAGAGATGTAAATTTCACAAATTGTAGACCTGTTTCACAAGGGGAGAGAAAACTACTATTGTTGAAATATGTTTTATCAGTATTCAAACAGAGGGGTTAAACTATGTGTATGGGTTTTTTTCTTCTTTTTATGCACTTTTTTTCCTTGCCCTGTTTAGTTTTGCTTTGTTTTCATTTCATTTGGAGTTTGTATTTTAACTTTGGGAAAAAAATTTAAAAGAAGTATTTGGTAAATACTGTGAATTAATAAAAGCAATGATGGAAAATGTTATGTGATCTGTCTGCACAACAAGGGGAAAGGGCAACGATATAATAGATATGAATGAAGGTGTTCTGGTCTTGTGGAGCATGCAGAGAAGTGAATGCAGAGGTTGAGTTATGTATGAAGGAGTTAAAAGATATAAAATATTTCATATTTCATAAAATATGAACCACTGTCATCTAAATTGTTGTGGTGAATACAAAAATATGAACTGATAGGTTGGTAGTAATTGCATGTTATACTCCAGTACACTGTAATCATGGAAGTATCAGATGAGTTTGAAGAAACAATTTGCAACATACTAAATGGATGCAAACTGGAATGGGAAAAAGATATTCTACTGAATAGATAAATAAGAGGAGAGATTACATTAAAAGTGATTAAACCATATAGGAAGTCCTCATGTAGTCACCACAATTGGCACTAGTAACTTGGTCCCTTAAGCACCGCAATTGCTAAGCAGAAAATGACACGACTGGGATAGGTTTACCTTTTTTTGTTCAGAATGATAAGCGAAATGTCAAGATTGCTAGGTCAAAATCGTGTGACTGTGACTGACAATTTTATTTCTGCCTTCTCTATTAACCCTGCTTTTCAGAAGCCACTTATAAAGCGCCTGAATGGTGATAACATGACTGTGGGAAACTGTGACAGTCATAAGTGAAGGATTGGCTGCAAAACTTTTTTCCCCTACATTGTTGTACCTTTAAATGATAGCTAAATGAGGTAATTCGTAAATGAAGACTACCTACATCAGCTTGAAGAATGTAAAGTGACCTTACATTCATTATAAATGTTTCATATGTTAAAAATAAAGATTAAATGATGCAGAGAAAATGTATGGTAGAACTAAAAACAAATTTGGGAACTAGGCTAAGAAAGATGTCTTCATCAGAGTGAATTGAATTAAAAAATAAGATAACAATTAGTTGAGTTGAAACTGAAACTGAAACAAAGGAATGCTGGAAATTTAGAAATTTCAGTGGGAATGGCAGTAGCATGTCAAAGAGTAGACGTGAAAGGGAGGGAGTAGGGAGGGGAGGGGAGGGGAGGAGAGGAGAGGATCAAGAGAAAAAAGGGACAAGTTACTTGACAGTTTAGATCTTAACCAGCAACTTGGCTCAGATGGAAAGAAACCTGGGAAGAAGCATTTCAAATCATTCAGCAAGGCATCCTTGCCAATGAGGGTGGAAATTTCTTATAGTATGAAAGATTCTGCATTTACCCCAGAATTCCACTAAAGATACTTTAGAGCATTCTATATAATTCTTGCTTCCAAGATTTTGCCAAGCTAGCTGTTGCTTGATAATAGAAATGAAACAAGTGCTGTACAAGTGTGTTAGTGTCCAAGAAGAAACTGAAGTCATTTGTGCTCTGCAAATGTTGAAAAATAGTAAAGCTGCAGGTGTACATGATGTAGGATGGATGTGTAGCATGTTAGGTGATTTGTCTAACATGGCTGTTGTATCACTTCCTGATACAAAGGGGAAAAATGAAAAGAATCAATGCCAAAACAACAGTGGGACTGCTTTGTTAAACATCCCTGCTTGCCAGAATTCTGATTAAATATACATGAACTTTAGATTGGCTTGAATCTAGGCAAAGGGCATGCAAAACAGATTTGCTCTTCAGTAGGTCACTGAGAAATGTAGGAATGTAGGAAAGGAAATGTAGGAAACATTTGTTGATTTAAAGGAAGTGTATGATTAAGTTAACACACTTGAATACAGAAATGAAGCTTGACTGCTGAATGTAAGAATGGTATATATTAGAAATAAATCTTACATGAGAATAAATACTTAGGAAATGGTTCAACATTGAACAGAAAATAAGACAGGGATATAGGGGTCCATGAGCCTGTTTAATAGATATAAGGGATGCTTAGGGTAATGTTGAAGTGTGTTGATGGGGGATGTGACATATCTTTCTATGCAGATATTTTGTGACTGACAGACCCTAACGATCTGCAGTTAATGTATAATGTATCAAGGAATACAGTTCTGAAAACTGATGTATTAAAATGCAAGTTAGTTATGTTTAACAAGGAAATAATTTGATAATAATAGTGAAAAACTAGGGCAAGCAGATGAATTTGTGTACTTTGGTAGAATATTTAATAAAGATGGGAAAATGGATGGAGAAATGTTAGGTTGTATAAATGCTGCGAGGATAGTGGATAATATGTTCCTTGTGGTAATGAACAAATACTGAATAAAAGCAAAAATGACTGCATATAAAACTGTGTTTCTGTCCACATTGCTATTTGAAACTAATAGCTGGGTATGTCAAGTAAGACATAAAAGTAAACTGAATGCAATAGAAATAGGGCATTCAGGGGCATCCATGGGGGTGGGGCAGGGTGGAATAAATTCAAATGTATCTTTTTTTTTAATTTGAAAGACATATAACTTGACCCAACCTTTTTCCAAGCAAAAAAGGATTTATTTTCTGCACTTGATATAATTTAAAAGGTTTTACTCGGAGTTACATTTTTTATCATACATATGCAAAACACAAACCTATTTTTATTGTTCCCTATTTTTCCTGTATCAGGTATGGAGTATACATGCAATTTTTAAAATAGGAACAAAATTACTAAGGTTAAGCATCAAATTCAAGGAAATGCTGAGATTATAGTAAAAATACCATACCAAGGCTCACCCCTTGGTTGAAGAAGGTTAAGTAAAAGAAAGCAACAGACCAACAATTCAGTGGAGACAATGGCATTATTGGTTTTCCGATGGCTCATGATAATTCTCAAGATCTATCATCACTTCCATTCTGTTTATGGTTTGAGTAACTGAATTTAGTATGTTGAGTAACATTCATGGAAAATAGGATTCTGAGTCAGAAGGAAATCATCTGATCACACACTATTCTTGTGATACCAGATAATGATTCAGAAAGAAAGTGTGAAACCTCTAGCTTGAGTTAACATACAATGGAATATGCAGGCAGCACTTTCACACTTTATAAATGACTCAATAATTTTTGAAGAATCAGGATCCCATTTATAATTATCTGCCAATATTAAAGGTGAAATAGCACATTTTATATCAGTATTTTTTATGCAACTTTAACTGAAAAAGTACTTTGCACTCTGACTTTTCTGGGGACAAGATCTCAACACTTGTAAAATTACAAATAGCGAACTACTTACCTAACCTCCAAATTCTTACTTAAGCTACTAAAGCCACTCCAAAATAATCATTCTGATTATAATCTTCTAATAACATAGAAGACTTAAGTTGCTGTAACTTGAACATTTGCTTTCAGTATACTATATGAGATTTTGATAACTTATATTTAAAAGTTTATAAACCCTTTTGAATTTTCAGTATTTTCAAATAATCTAAAATATGATCTATTCTCCTTATAAGTCCTAAACCTAGATAAAGAGAACCCAATTAAACAAATGAGTGAAAAGCATTAGATGTGTTCATTTAAATGATCCAAAGCTGCATATCTGTGTGTAGCAAAAGGATGTGAACCTCTGGGATTACCAATTCATTTAAATGGGAAGTTAAAGTCAGGGTTATCCATCAATGGGATGAAAATCAAGTGGGAGTATGCCTTATTTAAAGAACAGAATTCTGGATATTCACTATCAAAGTCTAATCTTCACAAAATAGATTTGTGGAAGTGTATCATGGGCTCAAACAAAGGAGATTACTGAGGACCTCCAACATGCAGTTTTTGATGTTCACTTGAAAAAAAGTTACAAAATTGTTTTCAAAGAGTTTGAACTCTAGCAGTCCACTGTCAGGAAGATGTCTGCAAATGGCAGCAATTCAACACCATTGTTATCCTCCCCAAGAGTGGTCGATCAATCAACATCACATCAAGAGGAAAGCATGGGAAGTCTTAAAGAAGCCCAGGATAACAAAAGAAATATTCTTTATTGACCAAGTGTGATTGGACACACAAGGTATTTGTCTCCAGTGCATAAGCTCTCATACAAACAACTAAGTGGTAAATCACACATCATAAATCATAAGATACAAACGACAAGTGATAAATCATTAGATAAGACCTCTCTTGCATAAGGAAATGTCAACGTTCATGAGACCACTATTAGAAGAACACTGAACAATAGTGTGCATGATAGGGCTTCAAGGAGAAAGCTACAACTCTCCAAAAAGAACATTGCTGCCCATACAGTCTGCTTATCCACATGGATAAGCCAGAAGGCTATTGGAAGAATGATGGATGAGACCAAAATAGAATATTCTGGCTTGAGTGAAAAGTATTGTATGTGGTGAAAGGCAAACACACTGCATTCCAGCATAAGAATCCCATCTGTGAAATGTGGCAGTGACAGTATTATGGTTTAGGTCTGCTTTATTGCTCTGGACCAGGACAGCTTGCCATCATTGATGGAACTATGAATTCTGAATTGTACCAGTAAATTCTATAGGAAAATGTCAAGGCATCTGTCTATGAACTGAAGCTCAAGTGAAAGAGGATCATGCAGCAAGACAACAATCCAAAATACACAAGTCTTACAACCAAGGAATAGTTAAAAAAGAAGAAAGTTTATGTTTTGGAATGGCCAAGTCAAAATCCTGAACTTTATCTTATAGAATCTTATGTTATGGAAGGGCTTGATCTTGGGCGGTTCATGAGAGGAAGCCAACCAACATCCCTCAGCTGAAGTTGTTCTATAAGGAGGAATGGACTAAATTCTTTCAAGTCAATGTGCAGGATTCATTACAGTATCAGTTATTGGAAATCTTTAATAGAAGTTATTGCTGCCCACCAGTTACTGAAAGCAAACATTCACATATTTTTACCAGACACAAATATGTAGCTTTGGATCATTTTCCTCAATAAATAAATAAACAAATATACTGGCAGTCCTCGAGTTGTGACTGCAGTTGGGATCAGGATTGCTGTCACTAAGCACAATAATTGTAAAGCATGATATCACAAGACCGCATTGCTTAGTGACAGCAATCCAGAAAGTCCCCTGTTGTCATAACCCCAAGATAGTAGCTGTGTTGTTAAGCAGAAAGCAGAGAAGTTTTTATCTCTCACTTCCTTAACAGATAGCCTTATTACTTCAAATTCTTTTTTAAAAAAGAAATTTAATTTTTTCAATAAACTATTCCTGTTACTTAGCTAGCTTATTCAAAACATTTCTGCAACATTTCACAGCCCAATTCCCAACCAATTAAGCTTTTATCTAAAATGTACAGAATGTGCGCAGGTAAAAAAAGATCTTGAGGACAGACACTACAGCTTCTCTGAAAAATGTAGCGTACTCATATAACATTGTGCTGCACCATATGGTACTTCTGATTTGTGAAAAGGCAGCCTACTTTAATTTCCAGCATACTAAGCGCTGAGCAAACCCAAATATCCAGATACAATGCAAATGTAATAAACAGAAGTATAAAAAAAAAAAAGCCAAGAAGGTGAAAATATACTTAGAGACAGTCTCCCAGATGATTACCTCAAATTCTTCTAATTTAGATCTACAGAGAAATGTCTGGGCAACTGAGGCTTCCAAGTCAACATCTTTATCAGACCCATAGGCAAGTCTCAGAAATCATGCAGTATGCACTCAGATGGCAAGCGAGTCACTTACCATCTAAGCGCAATCTTGATTGGTGTGGTAAGGCAGGATGTGAACAGGTCAGCTGGTAAGT
>NW_015386175.1:297519-331167 GCF_001527695.2 Protobothrops mucrosquamatus | reverse complement strand
TACCTCAAATTCTTCTAATTTAGATCTACAGAGAAATGTCTGGGCAACTGAGGCTTCCAAGTCAACATCTTTATCAGACCCATAGGCAAGTCTCAGAAATCATGCAGTATGCACTCAGATGGCAAGCGAGTCACTTACCATCTAAGCGCAATCTTGATTGGTGTGGTAAGGCAGGATGTGAACAGGTCAGCTGGTAAGTCAGGGATCATTGGTAGCAGCTCAGTAGCTTCACATGCTGCTAGTTGAATGCAATTTTTCATTGAAGGAGGCAAGGGCATCTGAGCAAGTGGATGGTTGGGGTTAATTGCAGCCACCTTCACAGGAGATAGAAAAGCCAGCAGTTAAATCCCCTAATGATTAGCTAGCAATACCTAGAAAATGATAACATATTTAATTTTCAAGAAGTCAATGATTTGAAAAACCTATTCATCAACCATGTTGATACACACTCATACCTATGAATAAATTGTTCAACATTATATGTAACTACTCATCCAGAATGTCCTGGAGTTCTTTTAGTTATTATTATCCATCTTTGGTCTGTTTTTACTTAAATCTCAGTGTAATCTTTCAGTATTGTGTACATCACTATACATAAGTTATTTTCTGAAGATTATTAGGAAAGAATTGTATTATTTGCAAGTGCTTAGCAAACAACAGTACCGGAACCCAATAGTTCAACATCTATATCTGATCAATAGCATTTCTCTTTAAAATAAGTTACTCGTTTTTGTTCAGGATTTCTACTTTTGAAATTCTGACTGCAAGCAAAAGCATTTGCTATAACTCACAGAGATTTGAATACTGCCTCCAAATCCTGACTACAAAGACAAGAGATGCTAATTCACCAGACAAGTTAGGATTCATTCATATTTAGAGGATTTATTATACATTCCAATCGAGGGAGGGAGGGAGGGAGGGAGGGAGGGAGGGAGGATGGAAGGAAGGAAGGAAGGAAGGAAGGAAGGAAGGAAGGAAGGAAGGAAGGAAGGAAGGAAGGAAGGAAGGAAGGAAGGACAATCTTAAACACAATTATAATGATGCAGCAAGGCAAATTCCTATTTATCCCAATGCAAGGCAGACTTTTCGTGAGGGGCAGGTGAAATAGAGAATCTGTCACATTATATATTGTAATGCTGGTTGTATGTTAAATATAGGGATCATTATTTATCTCCATTCCTTGATGACATGAAGAACTGGAATGCTGAAAATAAATTGAATTTCCTTCTACAAGGTACCAATCAATTCGTGACACAGTGAGTTGCTATTTTTGCAATTAAGGCAGCAAGGCTAAGGGGGAAAGAAAGAGTAGATTCTGTCTGAGATGACAAATTACAATATGTAATACCTGTATTTCCTAAGATCTGACAAGATGTAGTTCCTACCCTGCTTCATTAACCATTTGAAGTATTATCTTATAAAGAAGTTAACATTATTATTGTTTAGATCTTATTTAAATTATGTCTGTAATTTATTTGTTTTAGATTTTAATAATCTCTCATTTTAAATGATAAACATATGTACAGTAGTAGCTTGGTACTCAACTGTTTTTGAAACTCATCTGATTTGGTATTCAAAGCATTTCGATGCAAAATTTTTGTCCCAATACTCATTATTTGTTTGGTACTCAACACACAGGCTAGAACTTGTCAGTGTCGGCTGCCTTGTGACTCACTGCATTATTCCTTATGGGAAAAATTTGTTTGGTATTCATTGCATTTCCCAGAGCCAATTAACAATGAGTACCAAATGTACCACTGTATATTGTTGTCACGTATAGTGTACTTGAAATGTCATCATTTTGTCACCAACTGAAGATGACAAAATTCTATATGATACAATGTTAAATATCTTTCTGCAAATCTGAATATATATTTTCATTTTACATGCAGTTATCTAGAGATTCCATTTTAGAAAATAACATGGCAGATGCAGAAGTTTAGATATCCTTTCATGCAGTAATTTATAACATCTTCTATAGCAGAAATAATAGCCTTAGAGGCTTTATTCTTGCTTTGGGGATTTTCCCCCACTTAAGGATTAATTGAAATATAACATTTGACCAATTTAATTGGTCTTACTTCAGCATATTCATGAACTATAACTGTTTTCCTCAGGGAACATTTGACTGCCAAGATTGAATTTAGGACTAGTAATGGCAGCTAGTCTATGAAGAGTTAAACTTCTGATCATTGCATTAGGTCATTCAACTGTTGCAAGCAAGTTCATTTCATCTCTGCAAAATAAACCAAGACAAGTCAATCCATTGAATCTGCTCCCAAGAGGAAATTGCTTCTGTGGTTTTTGATGATACCCTCACTACAAGTTATGAGTGCAAATCTGTGCCAAAACAGCAACATAAACATTCAATTGCGCTTATTAAGCATCAACTGAGAAATAAACTATCCTGAAAGGACCCAAAGATTGTAATAAGGCTGTGCAAAGTATTCAAACCATTCCAAATTTGAAACATCCTCTTTTAAACATGAAACAATTGGGTGATATTTAAAACTGGCTATTTTGGCAATGCTGGAAGTATTTCAAGAGAGGTTGCACGCCACAATGTAATCATCATTTGTTATGTCATATTTTTTTTACCGGAAACACTATTTAACAAGGCACCTATTATACAATATAAGATTTTGGAAGATGCAAGCAGAGAAGAGTGCACAATATTAGAAACTAACAAGGAGGGTTGGTCAGATCAACTGTGACATAATCACACATTTCTTTCTTTGCTTTGGGCAAAAACAGAGGACAATATGAACAAATACATGTGCACTGTAGCAGAAATAACCCAAATGACCAATAAAGAATATAATTTAGTAGACGGATTTCCACAAATATATTGTTTTAATGTGATGCCCAAGTACTAGCATAATGGAATGACAAACATTATTAGGGAGATGACAAATAAAAGGGTCAGCAGTCAATAGAACATTATGTATATTTATTCCTCAGAAACATAAAAAGTAAATAACATTTCAAGGTGTGCAATTATTTTTCTAGCATAGTTATTCTTATCAAGTTGAAACTAAGAATACTGATACAGAAAGCAGATTGTGACTAGTACTAATCGGAAACAAGGACAGCTTATTCAATATACATAAACATAAATATTTAATTTTTCAAGAAAAATTCATAAAAATATGGACATAATTAAAGCTTGGCCCATATTGTAAGCTAATTTGCACCCTGCACATGATGTAAATATGCCACATTGTTTTATTTTAGTGTTATTTGACCCTTGAATCAAACAAGATTGGGTATTTTTTCAATTCTGATTTTCATGCATTCTGAGAATTTAAATACATTGGGCAATAAATTCCATGGCAAGTATAAGCTTTTCTAGTAACCAAAATCACATACTTTTGTTATAAAAAGGAATTCTTTCTATGCCACAAATATTGCAATGATCAGTTATATTCTTCTTCTTTTGGCATCAAAACAAACTTCCAAAACCCAATAATAAAACATGTCAACTACTCACACTGAGTTTTTAAATTTACTTAATTATATATTAGGGACAAGATTCCAAAATCCAATAATAATACAACTACAACTACTTAGTTTTTAAACTTGCTTAACTACATATTAGGGACAAGGAAGGGAGCAGTAGGGATCAGTGAGAATTCATGACTACCCTTTTTAAGACTATTGTCAGATACACTACCTTCCTCAATATCAATTCAAGTCAATTGCTCACTATAAGGGGAAATATTTCTGAGTCATTTTCCTTTTTTCCCTAAACTATGCTCTGTACATTAAGAAACTCTCAGAACCAGTTATCTGTGTCAATGCTGTTTTTGATAGAAGGAAAGCATTTTCTGATGGCACAGAATCAACAATTTCAATAAACTCAACAATCTGGACAGACCATGTTTTAGTGTGGACAGCTTTCCAAACCAACTTTAATTTTGCTTGGACAACCTTCCTTTTGCTAGGACAAGCTTAATTTTGTAGATTTAAATATAAGAATTCAGGATTACTTTTTTCTTATATTCTAATGCTCCATACAATTAAAAGAAAATTCAATTATTCTAATTCTCTAATTGGAGGTAATTATCAATGAAAATATTCTTTCCTTAATCTCCCTTTGAAGCCATAGATGTTGGTGGGTATCATCTTGATTTTAATGTTATATTTTTGCTACCTTTTGTTTTTACTGGATTTCCTATTAATTTATAATATCAATGGGACATTTGAATTCCAGCTACCAGCAACTTTGAGATTCTTTCTTCATAATTTGCTGTTGTCTCAGATCTTATCAGTAATTAGTTACCACCTTTAAAGCGCTCCATGGCATCGGACCTGGATATCTCCGAGACCGCCTTCTGCCACAGATTTCCTCTCACAGACCAGTACGCTCCCACAGAGCGGGCCTCCTCAGGGTGCCGTCGGCCAAGCAGTGTCGGCTNGGTAAATATTTGTTTTTAATTGGTTTTTATTGGGGATAGTGTTTGTATCGTTTTAATATGCTGTAAGCCGCCCTGAGTCCTGTTGGGAGAAGGGCGGCATATAAGTTTAATAAAATAAATAAATAAATAAATAAATTATAAAGCTAGCATGTTTCTCAATATGAAAACATTGCTTTTATTTAGCTGCTTATTTCTCCAATCTCCAACCTTATCTGCCTAACTTCTAACCATAATTAATGTTTAAAATGTTAATCTTAATACATGTTCTGACTTCTCATATCTCTCCATTGGGGAACTGCCCCTTTATCATTACAACCTACTTCTTAATCTTTATATTATACATACTATATCAAAAGAGATCTCAGTTCTGTTAACTTAGGACCCTTTGCTGAAGGATTTTCCAAAGCTTTTAGAAAGTACATGCATATGTTATTTCCACAGATTGAGGAACTCAGCATTTGCTCTCTTGACTAATCATTGCTGGGTATTGTGGTTCTATAACATTTGCAGAGTCTTAAATTCCCATTCTTTGACATTATCCCATCACTGAAGAAAACCAATTTATGTCTGAAATATGCTTAATGACTGCTATGTTTTTGTTTCATGCTGATTTACTTTAGGAGATCAGTTAAGCTCCTTTTTTGTTAATTTACACACTTTTGTAAAATGTCTGTCAAATTTTGATACAGCCTACTTAATTGGTGGTGATTTTTGCAGGTATTGTTATTGTCAACAGCTTCTTTGGTGTCCTGCTTTGGCTTTGAGACTTAATGATTTCTCAGAACTGACAGCATCTTCATCTTTTATGTCAATGTGTTAACACACCTAAACCAAAACAATTCCTTCTTTTCAGCAGATGACAGATTAGAAAAATGCAGCACACAACTGACATACAGTATAATATTTGTCTAGACTGTACTGGCAAAGATTAATCAATGTAGAAAATGGAAAACCAATTGAAACTATACATTTGATTTTGTCAGTTCTGATGAGTTAAGCACGTAGCTAAAAGAACAAGCATCCCCACTGCAGCATTTAATTCTCCATGTAGAAGGAATAAAAACAAGACACTCTACTGTTCTACCCAAAAAGAAAAGTAATTGCAATAAGTGAGAAATTGAAGATAATGCTAGATATGGGGAGAAGCAACATATATAAAGCTGATATGTACAGTATTTCTATCTATAGTTCAAGCAATATTCTATAACGGTGGTGGCAAACCTATGGCACGTGTGCCACAGGTGGCACGCAGAGCCCTCTCTGTGGGCATGCATGCCATCACCCCAGTCCTAGGCCTTCAGCTGGGTTTTATAAAACCTTTTCGCTTTAGGCCTCCGCCGTGTGCAAAAAAAAAAGGTTCAATCAATCAATTTCAACTTCTTGCGGGGAAAAAAAGATCTCGCAAAGTTGGAATTGATTGATTGAACTTTTTAGTCCCACCCAGTCTGCCATTACCACCGCAGGCACGCCCACCCAATGGGCCACACCCACCTGGCACCCGACGATACATAAGTGGGTTTTGGGTTGCAGTTTGGGCACTCGGTCTCTAAAAGGTTCGCCATCACTGTTCTATAATATTCTTCTCATTCTATTCACTGCATCCTCACTCTAAATTTATCTTGGCATGTATTAATTAAGGAGTTTTAGATTTATGCAGTTATGTGGGGAAATAGAAGAAGATTAAACTGTTGTTTGTTTGTTTTTTAAAAAATGTACAACTAACTCATTTAATTATCCAGAATTATTATATGTCTACATACATAATGAAGTTATATACAATAATTAGATAACTATAAGTTGTATCATAATGCTTTTAGCTCTCAGTAAGAGCGGGCAAATGAATGAATTATAAGTATATGATGTTCTGCTTTGGAATCACAGTTTTGCCAGTTATCTGCACACATATAGGATACCTACTGGACCACCAGTGGCTTCAGTTCATCTAATAATATTGAAAAGAGTAGGATCTCTGTGGGCCCCTGCTCTTACAAAGCATGCATCTTCAGAGGTCATGGAGATAGATCTCCGTCACTTCCCTACTTCTCTGAAAGCATTCCTCCCAATAGTAGGTTGGCTCCAACCTTATTGTTATTTGGAACCATTAAAATATGCTTTTTCAGAGAACTCTGGAATAGATTGTTAATGAAAAGGAACCTCAGTCTAAGGCATACTGGCTGAGGAATTCTGGGAGTTGAAGTCCACAAGTCATAAAAGGGCCAGGTTTGAAGACCCCTGGTCTAAGGAATGGATGTTGTGGCTCTTCTTTGGGACATTATTGCTTTTTCTATTGGTTATGATTATTTTTATTTTGATGTACTTTTTTCTGCTGAAAGCCACTTTGAGCCTTGCTGGACTGAACAATACATAAACTATAGCAAATAAGCAAACAAACATATCCAATTTCCAAATACAAACATTAAATCCCCCTGCTTTCATGAGCAACAATGTAAGCCTCCAGGAACAGCCTTAATATCAAACTCATTTTTAGAGGGACAAGGAGCCTTCAAGAAAGGGAAAAAGACAAATCTTTTAGCATCATCGTAATCCTTATTACTTCACATGTTTAACCCTCAGGGATGTGTGAACCCTTCCCAAAAAGAACCCAGATTTTACAATCAGGCAGACTATACAGGAGCAAAACAGTCAAGAACTTCTGATTCTGTAAGATTGTAAAGCTATTAATCAAAATTACAATATAAATCCGTATTAGCCCAAGAACAAAATACTGGATCATTAGAGCTATTTTATCCTTTCCACGAGGACCCGGTATGCCTGTCCCATTTTTGTTTCTGTCCTGACAAAGAACAACATATGTTCTCCTCTTCTTTCTTCCTCTGCTAAGGTCGCAGACTATTTCCCTGAACCTGTAATGGTGAGACAATTGAGGCAGAACTATCTCACACTTTTCTTCATTGTTTGGGCAAGGCAGATATCTTAGATCTGAACATTCAGGTCCATGGTCATTTGATATGGAATGTAACATCTTTGCACACAGCAAATGAGTTTTTTAAGTTACACCAGGCAAATACAAATTACTTCTAACAGGTTTTTTTTAAAACTGTAGAGTTGGAGACTGACATAATGTGATTCTAACCTGGATCCTGGGAAAGTAGAGACGTCCCTCATTTCTTATTTGTTTCTGGGTTATCTCCTGCGCTTTAAATGTTAAATTGATTCTGGATTGGAATCTAATAAAGATATTTATTGTAATTTTTGCTGACATAGCTTGAGAGACTATTGTCTGTATTAATGTATAAATATTTATACCCATCAAGCTATTCAATTTTGGTATTGTGCAGAAAAGAAGTAGGAAATGATAAGACTAAGAAAAAGAAAATAAAAAATAGATAAAACTAGTTTCTACTAACATCTATTATACTTCTCAATACCTTTCTATCCATATCTTACATTCTTGCTTCCATCACATGCTTACACTACTTTATATTCTGCCTTTTGTTCTTTAAAATTTGCACCTCTCTTTTTCTGGGGATCACATCATGTGATGAAATATGCAGTTGTCAGCAATAGAACTGTGGCTTTCCAGGGAGGAGGTATCACATTCGAG
This sequence comes from Protobothrops mucrosquamatus, assembly GCF_001527695.2. Lineage (NCBI taxonomy): Eukaryota > Metazoa > Chordata > Lepidosauria > Squamata > Viperidae > Protobothrops > Protobothrops mucrosquamatus. The sequence continues at coordinate 323,184 of NW_015386175.1, read as the reverse complement.
AGTGGGGCCCAGGCAAGAGACAGCATAGTCCTGAACTGGATGGGAAGGGAGGAAGAGATTCAGGGTAGCTACACTTTAGAACCTCCCAGGTTATAATTATTAGGTTAGAAGGTTATAGCTTCAGTCTGATGAGATTCTATTAGGCATGAGCAAATAAAAGACTGAACTTGATTGGATTTCACTGTGTTGTCTTTGCGCTTAGGCCTAACACATCAACCCCATTCAACCAGAACTTGATTAGACTTCTTCTTCCTCACAATCAAGTCATTCTTACTTAATAGATTTATTTTGCATATTGAACTACACTTTAGTTCTCCCTATGCGACTAAATAACCTTATATATATTAAGAAGACACTAGACAGTCACTTGTCTGAAATGGTATAGGTTCTCCTGCTTGAGTAGGGGGCTGGATTAGAAGACCTCCAGAGTCCCTTCCTATTCTATTCTATTCTATTCTATTCTATTCTATTCTATTCTATTCTATTCTATTCTATTCTATTCTATTTTTTGTAGTGATCACTCTGTTTTATATTCAACCCACATTCATTCAACATCCACTCATATTTCACTTCTTGTTACTTTACCATCCACACTTCTAAAACATTATTCTACTGCATTCCATTTACCCTTTTCTTCTGATACACTCAATTCTCACTTCCATATAACAAAGTGGGCAAAAACATGCTCTTATATATAGTTATTTTCACTTATTTCAACAAACATTCAGTCCTCACAACAAACCATACACTACCTACTGTCTTTCTCCCACAAACTGCATGTCTTAAAATTTCCCCATCCGCTTTTCCCTTATCAATAAGCATTCTACCAAGGTACACATATTCATTTGCTTGCTTTACTTTTTCAGCATGTTCACTCCATTTTCCATGTTATATATAATTACCTTAGTAATTTATTACCTTGGCATTAATTTTCAGATGTGTATTCTCACTGCATTACACAATCTATTTTGGATTCTCGGTCAAAAACACAACATTGTTGTAAAGGGAATGAAGGAAAAAGTACATTCAGACTTGCAAGATTCTGTTACTATTATTTTATAAAAAGTAGCATTAGCATATATGACAGGATTCCTGTCAGGGCTAATAACTGTCTGCAAACTAAAATAGAATACACTAAGGCTGACCAATATAGCTTCAGAATCACCAAAAGCATTTCTTATGCATTTATCCATAAATACAATAAACAGCCAAGGGAATACCACATATCCCTGTTTTATTCCTTATTCATTGCTGAAACGTTCACTAGGCATTCCATCTGTTCTCACATATGCATTATTTCCTTTACATACCACGTTTAATCACATTCAGCAATCACTTCATATTTTCAAAAGATAAGAGAGATATATGCTTTTGCTAAATAAACAAATTAAAAATAAACTTTCCCAATGAGTTGCTAAAAAACAAAACTCTGAATGTCCAGCATAAAGTCCCAGGGCACTTTTGTTGCTTGTTATCTCTATAATCCTTTCAATCCAAATGCTGCCAAGCACTTTTCCAAGTATGCTTAAACAGAATAATTCTATCTTTCCCTTTAGAGGAACCATAATGTCTGCTTGTCTTCTTGTAATACAATTTTTAGCTTTCAGAAATGATGGCCAAACTCTGAAATATTTGTTCTTGCAACTAAAATGTATCCTAAAATATAGTTAAAATATAGCCACTACTAGACAAAGAGACAGAATATTAGCATACCATATCCAAGAACACCAACTAGCAGTTAAAAGACATGATGAAAACTTCTTATTTTACAATACATGTACAGACTCAACCATAGTTTCAACTGGGATATGGTGAGCACTCAGACAAATCAGTCATCAACTGACACATAGACATACACAACCTTTACATACCCTTCAAAAGAGACAATAAAAATGTTTTAAAAAGCAAATAAAAATACCAGAACACTTTCTCAACAGCAATCAACATCAGAATTAATACCAGACAAAAATAAAGCAAGCAGTAAACAATGCCGCAATCAAGGAACTACCAACTCAGGCAGATAAGTAGTAAACAACAGCCTAATCAAGGAACTGTCAAAGAGAAAATAACATTCCCACCAACAGAGCGAGCTACTGTACCTAAACTGAAAGCAAATCCCACTCCCTTCAGACACTGAAGATGTTATTTAGTCTGGTAGCAAAATGTCTGCAAACAAACAACCAAGCTCAGACAGCACTAATGACTCCATAAAATGCATCCTCATATAAATCTCTGGAGTTAATTGATCCCAAAGTAAAGTCTTATCTCATTAGAAGAGGAAAAGAGGGGACTGTATTTTGGCTATATCCATAGCCTGACATCTCTACCCCCACCTCAGGCTCAAGAAACAAAGTACTAATTCTTTTAGCTCTGTTCTCAAAATTACTGACTTATAGTTCATTTTCTCTACTTGGTCAAAACTTAGAGTAGGTGAGGAAAAATAAATTTGGCTGTGAAACTGATTTGTTGTTTATAAATACTATACCTGCCTTACAACCTCCAACCTTGTGAATTCTAAAGCTTCCTCTTTCCGCTAAGTATTCAAGATGGACAGTGATTAATATTTATATGTTATTTATATGTAAGGGTGTAGGTTTATACATATGTTGTATATAGCATGTTTAAATGTGTGTTATGTATGCGTACACTTTTGAGAGCAAGCAACAAAATTTCATTTTTAATGTGTGCCAATCTGCCCACGGTAAAAAATGACAATAAAGGTTATCTATCTGTATGTCTGACTGTCTGTCTATCTAGCTAGCTTTGATTATAAGAAAATTTTCTTTATTTTAAGTAGCTACTTAGCATGAGTAAACTGAGATGTTATATTTTCAGAAATACTAGTAGCTCTAAATCCCACCTTCAGTTCAAGAGAAATGCCTCCTGGCTCATGAGGATACATTTCTTATATTTGGGTACAAACAGGATATACTGAGCTTTCAGGTTTCTTGAAATATTGCCCCACTATTTTGTTAACGATATTTTCTGAAAGTACCTGAAATGTTTGCCCGCCACTGGTTGCCATGAACCTTTTATTTATGATCAAGATATTGTTGAGCCTTATACAGAGCCTTGAAATATTAACCGGGATTCTGCTAAATCAAGAAAAAAAATCATGAAATTCCTTCTTAGTGATTAGAAAAAGTAATTGTAATGGAGTAACAAAAAGGTGCTTTCACTTTTTGTCTTTAGGGAGAAAAAATCATCATAGAATACAAATACAGCTGAATTGGCAGTTAACATTTATAGAACACTGACTTGGCATTTCTGTACTTTTATGTCCCAAAAGAACATTATTCATGCCGAGAAAGACTTCTTCCTAATTGAGGTATTTCCAGTGAGATTTAAAGACTTAAGAAACACTCCCAACTAGCACTGTGGAGGAAGAGCTTCTTTCCATAGTGCTAATATTATATTCAAGAAGCACATACGTTGTTTGAATTCATACCCATAATATAAAATGGAATGAATCGTAGCTTTTATTTTGAAAACAAGTTCTCAAAACTCTTGCTTTAACACATAAAGATCTATATACATGTAGTTGATTGTCTAACACTACTAAAAATTAAATGCACCTCTCATTTTAATTCAGAAAGTGGGGCTCACACATAAGAAAATACTAGCTTATATTACAGTAGGATAGCCCTGCAGATTTTGACTGATCTAGAAAGATAAGCAGAGTTAGTTCTCTGTTATAAATCTGGGTGATAATGTAGGCCTTATCTTCAAAAGCAATCTATCTAATACTTTATCTCTCTTTGTTCCCATGCCCAAAAAAATATGGAGAGAAGGAAATCAAAGCTACTTTTGTACCATGGCAAAAAAACAGTATGGCTGCATTTGTGTAGGTCATCAAAAACTTGAAAATGACTTGCTACTAATAAAGACCTTGAAAACAGATAACAAATCCTGAACTGCACAGAATTCTACGGCAGCTTAGTTCACTAGTTAGTGAATATTAGAAGAGGAAGCAAAATCTAATCATGTGCTTCACATTGCTATTGTTATATATAGACAATAATCTAATAACTCAAACCTATTAGACACCAAGAACAGAAAATACAATTTAAAATATCTTTTGAATAGATATATTTTCCTAAATTTCTAAATAGTAGAGATTTGATTCCTTTAGTATTCAGATTATATTTACCCAAATAAGTATTCCATGATATTAACTCTGAACAGATTCAGGATTTTAAGACCCGCTTTTATTCAAGCAAGTGTCTGAACAATTGTCCATATTATTAAGCCTATTGACAAAAAATGGCATTCCTTTATTTAAAATACAGTTCCAAGATCAAAATGTAAGTTCATTAAACATATATATGTTTATGTACATATTTTAACGTTGATGTTGTGTATTTGTAAACTTAAAATGTTAGTAGTTTAATCCTTACTACATTGTAAAATGTGTTTTATCAGGTTGAATAACATCTCCCATGAAAAATAAATATATAACAGATTTGAAAACCACATTTCCTAGCCAGTGAATCCCCAGAAATACTTATGAAGTTCTGGAAGAAAGTTATTATACTTGGATAAAAAGTTATCAAAAGCTCTTCCCAGCTCATATATTTTCAGACCCTTTGTTATATGGGACAAAACAGTAATTCTATGTAGTGAGGGTCATAAATTTAGTACTATCATTATAGCTATTATAGAGATATGGTACATTCCATCTATTTCAGTAGGCAGAATATTGGAATATCTGCTGGTCAAAACTCAGGCAATGGCTAAATATTCACTGCTTGCTTTCTTCTCTCCCCCCCCCCCCCACCTCACTCCTTCCCTTCCTCCCTCAAAGGAAAATTCTTGCTAGGATTGCTCTTGGCTCCCATCCATTTGTATAATGACCTGCTGGATGCAATGTGCTTAAGTCTATCCTCCTCCTATCTGCATTGTACATTTAGAATAAATCCTGTAGAAACTGGTCAGATGTTTTAAGCTACTCTCTGAAAGGAGATAGGGAGCCCAGAGAGGAAGGAAACAGATAAATCCAATTGCATAACCACATGAATTATGAACAGTCGTGGTCTTATGATCTGATGTATGCCCAGACATCTGGATCATGTCAATTGCTGGGAGATTTCTAAGCAAAAGCTGGACTTCCTGCACGAAGAAAAGATACATAAATATCGGACCCATATACAGGTTGATACATTTCTATCCAAGTCTATGCCTCACAGGTAAGAGTGAGAGATAATGTCCTGCAACAGTCTATGGCAGTGGTGGCAAACCTATGGTACGGGTGCCAGAGGCGGCACTCGGAGCCCTCTCTGTGGGCACACGTGCCGTTGCCCCAGACTTGCCTCCCTCTGCGACCCCCTCCTCTCCAGCAGCTCCCCTGAAGGAGACTCGCCCCCGAGCGTGGCCCACACGGAGCAGCGCAGCCAAGGACATGGGAGCCAGGCAGCATAGACAAGACGCTGCCTTCACACCCCATCATGCTGTTGATGCTGCAGGGCATGGGCAGAGGGTGTGGCCGCTATAGCGCTGCTGGGCTGCCTGGGCGATCTGCAGTGGGCCCTGGAGGCGGTGAGTGGTCCTGTGGGCAGATGGGGCGAGGGATGGGGGGCAGAGCGGGGGCGGGGCAGGGGGTGGAGCAGAGGCGGGGCCAGTTTTTGGGCACTTGGTCTCTAAAATGTTCACCATCACTGCTCTATGGCATGATAATCAGAATAACTGGGTCACTGATTATTTTTGAGAGATTTGTGTGTTTGTGTGTAGGTGCTAAGTGAGTTAAGGATTGGAGAGAAAACATTCTAACTACTGACAGAACTACAGATGCATACTGTAAGAGGACTAAATTGGGCCACTGATTCTTGTTAAACTAAACCTGTATTCTATCCAGAGAGTGTAGCTAATACTGACACTGAACACACAGATACAGTGCAGTGAACCTGAACACCCAAAACAAGAGAATGTGTCATTTCTTCACCACTGCCACCATCACTACTAACAACCATCATCATCACCACCAGCACATTATATAAGGACAAAGGATAAAAGGAAAGAACTTCCCATTTACACAAGGGACTCTTTTGTTAGCAAGGTTTCGTGGTTCAGTACTCCCTGGATATGTCTAATCCTGAAATAACCAAGTGTTCTAATTTCCATGTTGCACAATTTAGGTGTCTTCATGACTCTTCCTAAACTATATGGATCACAGTTAAAGCTACGCACTCACCAGCTCTGCTCACGTTGTGCCATCTTTTTCGTCCATAACATTTGTCTTTCTCTATTGAAATGTCTATCAAATACCAGCAGTTTTCAAGATCTACTTTTATTTCAAAATGATTAACCTTCACAGCATGCACCCAAAAGCCTTAATGCTCGCTGTATGTACCTAAAACATATTTTCAAAGTTAACTCAAGAGAACGACATAATTAAAACATTTTTTTAGGATTAAAAAGAATCTTTAAATAAATCTTACGATTTATGATCTTTAAAAAGAAGCTGGTTTGTGATTAACCGCAGCAAAGATGAAATTGAGGTTTTGCCTTAGAATTGCTGTGAGGGCTCCAGCGAGCTTTGCAACTTTTATCTTTCATCAACAAATCTATGACTTTGCATTAGTTTTCAAGGTATCACAGTTTTTGTCTTCCTGTTGCCAAGATTAAAATGGCTACTGCTGAGAAGCAGCACAAGAGAGATTTAGATTGAGATGCTTAGGTAAGATGGCACAGAAGCCACCCATATGTCTTTCAGAAAGAATTATGGATGTGGAGATTCTCTGAAGTCTTTGAGTCTAGGTCAGACCTCAGACTGAGCCACCTTTTCATTCAGCTACAACTTTAATTCAGAGAAAATAATTAAATCCGATGTTATACTGGATAGAAGCAAAGAGACAAGCACTGGATACAAAGCAATCCTGACAGATGAAAAGGTGGGGATCACAATTAGAAGAAACAGAGAGAACCTTTAGAAAGGAGAAGTAATAAATACTGAATTTAGGAATATTCATTTTTGAAATTCTAGCCTACAGCTCTGCAACACCCTAGAAAGTAATATAATCTTTTGCATTCTCATTTCACAGGTTAAGAAATGAGCAGCCAGCAGCAAGATTATTTTGTGTGACAGCTGGAATGTCAAACTGCACTATGCTGCTAATAACTATGCTGCTAGTACAGTTTTGGAACAATTAAGAGCATAAGATTTTGCCAGAACTACAGTTAAAAGTTACTTTACAGCACTATGATATATGTACACACAAGGCGAGCACATTTCTATGAGTTGAAAAATAATTTGTGCTTCTCTGTATAACTGGGTTATTTGCATGATTTCTACATTCCAGCTATGCAATGCAACAAGTTTTTATTGGTTGGCTTATTTCAATAAAATTAAAAAATGGCTTTGTTAATCAGAACTGTGTTCCAATATAATATGCTTAGCTGTTTGCTTTTAAAATGAAATTTAAAAGGCAGAACAAACTGAACAACATAAACATCTTAGACAAGAACACAACTTTCTCATTCTGCAGTTGGTTAAACGTATCAGGTCAGATTCAGTTTCAAATGGCAGAAGTAAAAAAGGGTATTGCTTACTAGCCTCATTTGCAACAACAAATTTAAGAAATCACACAATGTCCTCTTTTATTAACACCAAGATACATCTCCTGTCTGCAGAATTAAGGGTATGTCTTACAAAGCATTTAGATTAATGACTGATAACTGACTTCAAGAGAAAATGGCAGAAATAGATCACTTGGAAGTCCTAAAGTGTAGTGTAGGTAACAAGTAAAGATCTTTACCATTACTGCCTTAATTTCAGTTGGAAAAGCTCTAAGAGTAGACATTGATTCTATTAAATGTTACAATTTAATTAACTCTTTTATTAGGTGTCTGTACTATTGGATAGCAAAACAGAATGGAATGGCAAGGTTTTTTCCAAATTAGCTTCTGATTTCTATGATTTGTTGCCAGTCGTCCATTTTTTTTAATGAAACAGATTTTAAACAAGACAGAAAATATTAGATCTTCTTCTGCGAAGAAGAACCCTAACCCTAACCCCAACAATCTATAACATGAGAAATTCTCACTCTCCTACTTCATGCAAGCTACTAATTCATATGTAAGCCTTTGGAGGACATGATAACAATATTATTATTGTCTTAGTGAATACTATTTGTTATTGAATAGAATAATTTTAATAAATATAATTGATTTAATCACATTTAAAATCTCATGAGAAGTGGCAATCTCCCAAGGCTCCCACCATAGAAAACCTACTTATTTAAGGCACCATCACATCAGAGGGTGCCTTTAGTGTCTTCCTTGGACTATATGTTTGGAACCATGGCTATATAATTCTCAAAAAACTCACCTCCAGTTCCTGCTCCCTCTGCAGGGCAAATTGTTTGAAAGACTTGACAATAAGGCCAGCATTTGAGCAATCATACACAAAAATGGAGGGGCTGCCCATCCACGTTTGTAGATCATATATGGATAACGGGATATATTGAGTGTAGTTCTGTGAAAGAAAAAATAAGTTCATGTATAAGTACAGTAAGCAAATAGCCAAGATACATATTTACCTAGGAATCAAAATGGGATTTCTTATGTCACATTTTAATTGAAACCAACTAATTGATACTTCTTGCAACAAGATGTAAAAAAAAAAAAACTTCTTACATACTAAAGTTGGTTTGTTTTCATGTATGTAGCTGTGTGTATAATAACAGTAACAGTAACAGTAGCAGTAATAATAATAATAATAATAATAATAATAATAATAATAATAATAATAATAATAATAATAATAATAATAATAATAATAATAATAATAATAATAAAGTTGGAAGGGACCTTGGAGGTCATTTAGTCCAACCCCCTGCTCAGGCAGGAAACCCTATACCATTTCAGACAAATGGCTGTCCAGTCTCTTCTAAAAAACTTCCAGTGTTGGAGTATTCACTGCTTCTGGAGGCAGGTTGTTCCACTGATTAATTGTTCTAACTGTCAGAAAATTTCTCCTTAGTTCTAGGTTGCTTCTCTCTTTGGTTAGTTTGTGTGTGTGTGTGTGTGTGTGTGTGTGTGTGTGTGTGTGTGTGTGTGTGTATGGGTCTGTGTTTATGTCTGTATCTGTGTTGTGTTCAAATAAAAATTATGTATGAAAAAGGAGAGAGCAAGAAAAATAAATCTGTTTAAAATGCAAATGTTATGAAAAATCATCTGTCCTTATTTTCACATTCACATCCAATTACAGAAGCGCTCAACAAAAAGCTACTATGTTCAGGATGTTCATGCAGCTCATTGGGTATTCTAAATAAAATAAAAATAAGTGGTGGCATCACCTGGACCATCATACTACTTTTGATACTGGATGTAATATGCAGCCATAATGGTTAGTAATTATAAATAAACTAATTTTTCATATATTTCTCTAACACCCACTATATGAATTCCCAATCAAATGTCCCTCTAGGAATATGTTACTGCCTGAATTAGAGCAACATCCTCTTTTCAAATTGACAACTTATCACAAGACTCATTAAACTATTATTGGGAAATCAGTGTACAAATGTAGCCATGAGAGAATATTGGAACAGCTCAACAGAAAGATCCTCATATAACAAAGAACGCAGATGGCACAACCAGATTCCATTTAAACAAGTCCCATTCAAGTATATTTTCTAAATATGCTTAATATAGGTATATATATTTAAATTAACTATTACATTTTCCTTGAAGAAGAAAAATGAGGATAAATTGTGATCCTCGGACAATAAAAGAAACAATACTGAAATCACTTCTGATGCGAACGCATGTTTTCTAAGTTGCTTAATTATCAGAAAATAATATTTGTAATCAAGTACCAACTTTTAATAGTTTAAGCATTAAACAAAAATATATGCTTCATGCTTTAACTTGTTACAAATTATGTGCAGTAATATGCCACAAAACTGAATATCTGAAAGAATAAAACAGAAGAAAGTATGGAAAAGTAGCATCTTTGTCACACTATTCAGGTTTTCTTTTCCATCATAGTGCGTTCTTTTTCTCTGATTCATAACTCATCACCATTCACAAAGCACCACTGAAGACCAGAAGAATAATTCTGAGACTTTTAAAATCCCCCCTGAAAATGTATGATTTTAAAGAAATTATAAAATATATAGATAAATAATTGAGAAAAGGAGAGGTTTGGAGAATGCCCATCCTTTCTTTCTAGAGTCCATTAATGTCTCATTAGTCATATCCCTTTGTTTCTTACGCTGTGAAGGAGAATGGAGGTACTACAAAACCTTCAAAGGGATGCCTTGTAAGAGAGTAATAGACAGCTGCAACACTGATGCAGAGAGGAAAAATCATGTTATTTAATATTTCCTATTCCCTCTTTGAGATACTGCTGTCCACTCTCCCAAGAAAGAGAGACAGGAAGACAGGCAAAAAGAAAGGAAGAGGAAAGGAAAGGAAAAGATACACACATCTACCATTCTTTTGTCATGGCCCTTTCAATGCTACCACAAACTGGGCACGTAGAAGAATATAACTGCAATTGCCTTTTTTCCCCTCATGCTAAATAAACAGAGGGAAAGCAGATGATGATTACATGATAAACGATCCGAGGCATAATTTCACATGTAAAATTCAGTAAACACCCAGTAAAATTATATGCGTGTATTGTAACCCATGAAAGAGAAAGACATTAAAAATTGGCCAGTTGCAAGGAATGTCAGATGCAACATCAAAAAAAGGATATAGCGTTATTAATGCAGGGGTATTCAGGATGAGAGTGTCAAAGTGGTGACACTTTGTATCTATATGCCTGCATTGCATGTGACACACATTAAAAAGGTTTTGGGTTTCGATCACCCAGTTGCAACTGCCACTTTGGTGTTGCTGGCATCACCATACCATCACCCCCACCCCACAGATGCTTCTGTGATTAGTGGTTGGAGCACTGGAAGAAGCTAGAATCATAGAAACATTTGGGTTTGGTAAACATAGTAATTCCAGAAGTAAAATAGAGGTAGTCCTCATTTAATGAATGTTCAACGACCATACAAAGTTATAATTGCACTGAATGAGACTTAAGAGTATTCCTTGTAGTTATGGCCATCTCAGTGCCCCTGCAGTGATGTGATCACAATTTGGGCACTTGTCAACTGGCTTGTAATCACAGCATCCATGGTCACGTGATTGCCATTCATTGCCAACTTCTGACAAGCAAAGTGAGCGGAGAAGCCAGCAAGAGGTCACAAATGACAATCACGTGATATTATACTTAATGACCATGCAGGATTCGCTTAAAAATTGCAGCCGGAACTGCAAAACTGATCATCCTAAGTGAACACAATCATATGATGTCACACTTTATAACCGAGTTGCTTAGCAATGAAATTGCCAGTCATAATTACCATCATTAAGGGAGGACTACCTGTAATATAATTTTTCATAGTCGACACCTGTTTCAAGCTATATAAGTATTGATTATGTATATAGACATTACCACATGGGAAATAATTACAATCACATAGAATTTATAAAACTAGGACAGTGGTTCTCAACCTTTTTAATGCCGCGACCCCAACCGGACGTAAGTCGAAGACTAAACCGGTCGTAAGTCGAGGACTAAACTGGTCGCAAGTCGAGGACTACCCAACCGGTCATAAGTCAAGGACTTTCCCTGCCCGGGAGCCCCGCACATGCGTGGTTCCGCCCCCTGCACCAGCCGAGGCTTAACTGGCAAGCGGCAGAGACGGAGCAGGCCGACCACCAGCTGGCCCAGCCCAAGGGAGGTAAGGCACCTGCCGGAAAAGGGGGAAAAAATGGCGGACAGCCTTGCTTGGCGACCCCCGTGAAATGGTCGATCGACCCCAAATGGGGTCCCAACCCACAGGTTGAGAACCACTGAACTAGGATATTTCCAGGTGCAGACAGTAAAACACACTGTAAATTACTGATACAAGTTGAACTAAAAAATTAAAGTAAATCTGATAAGTAAGATATGATCTCAAGAACATAAACTCAAAATATAAAATCAATGTAGGGAATATCTTAATTATGCTTAACTTACACAGCAAATATATGGGAGGAAAGAAGAGAAACTGTGAATACATTTCAAAACAGAAAAGATCCATTTAGCTTCCAGAACAAGCTATCATGCTAGCCATGGAAAAAAGGAAGGTGAAAGCCTGAGGCAACAGGGCAATGACTGAACACAGACTTACAATTTGAAGCAAGGAAAGGAAATGTATTTCAATCAAGAATAACAGGAATTAGGAGAATATAATAATAAGACTACAATAAAAGATCTTTTTATAATCAGAAAAATCACAGGCAAATTTGCATTTCACACAGGAATACTCAAGGATAAAAAAAATTAAAATAAAATATAAAATGGAAAATATGCTGAAACCATTCACAAACAGGATTATTAAATAATTGAAACTTTTGCTGACAAAATATATATTCAAGAACCAGTGGCATTAAAAATAAGATACCAAAGTCAATAGACCAGCTGTTAAATAAGAAAGTACCAGTGACAAATTAAATAACACAAACCTTTCACTAACTTCAGCAACTTTGAAGTGCTAACGTATCTGTAGCAACAAATACAGAACAAGATTTTTTTTTGCTGAGAGACTGAAAGAGGTCAGTTACATACCTAAAGCAAAGAAACAAGATGCCAGAAAATGCAAAATTTGAATTATTGAACTTATTCTTTATGTAAGCAAAATTTTCCTAAGATCTTTCAAAGACAAATAAAGTCCAAAAAAGAAATGCAGAACAAATGGGCAGGTTTTAGAAAAGACAGAGCGACATGAAATCTGATAACTAAGACAGATAATGAAAATAGCAAGAGAAAAAGGAAACATATCACTTTCACTAACTACTGCATGGGGGTATGTGTGCCTTCCAATTAGTGTTGACTTATAGTGGCATCTGGACAAGTCCCTGCAATATCCTGGGCAAGATTTCTGTGTACATCATACCATAATAACTATTAAATTGATATGCCAGCCAATTCCCATTCATTGATGTTTCAAACATAGTAATAGCGGTAGTAGTAATAGTAATAATCATCTCGGCAGCATAAAAGAAACTACTTCAAGAATTGCATTTGGAGAAACAGAGTGGTTTAGAATAAAGGACATATCTGTTCAACTGACCCAGCATAAGAAAGACAGTACTGGAACATTAATAATTTGAGATTTGCAGGCAATGCCATATTTTTATTAAAAAGATGTAGAAAAACTAATTTTGAAAATAAAACTAGAAATTAAAAAAATCTGGGGTAAAGTTGTGTATTTAGAAGACAACATCACAATATAACTACTACTGCAGAGTTAGTGAATCTACAACTGAAACTGAAGACGTGAACTGCTTTCCTTCGTTGAATTCAAGAATACATAATTATGGTCTGTGTTGAAGAGGTAAAGAAATTAAGCTTAAGGAGTAATGAATTTAACCTAGATTATGAAAGAGACAGATATATCCAGGACGGGTATATATATAAAAAATATAAAACATAAAAAATGCAGAGAGAAAAAGGAGGTAAAGGAGAAAATATTAAAAAATAAATAAAAGAAAAAATATATTAAAAATTACTTCCCCCTTCAAGACAAGTACAATTTCAATAATTTATCACTTTCTCTACCATTTTAATCAGAGATCACTTCATTCCGTATCTTATCTTTTATCTATTAACAAATAATAAAACATTATCATTCAATTTTAATCAGCAAAAGTCCAGTTACCAGAACAATCACATTTTCTCTAATAATACAACAAAAAACCTCTTCTTCCTATATCTTGTATCTATAAATTTTTTTAAAGCCTTATTATTCAATCAAGAAAAACTCCCTTAAGAGCTACCAGAAACACATTGAACATCTTGATCTTTAATCCCTTCAAATAATGTCCCACAAATTAATTTCCTTTCATTTTCTCTTCATCTCTTCTCAGAAACTCCTTTGCAAATGTAACATTTCCCTTCAATTTTAATACATAGTTTATCACTTTCTCTAAAAATAGAAAAAAAACCTCTTTCCCATATCTTATCTATAAACAAAGCTTAAAAGCTTTATCATACTGTCCTGGTAAATAAAAAAAACATTAAAATCTACTACAAAAAATGTCATGTATATTTTAAACTTGATCACATAAGTTAACTTTATATTCCTTCTCTTTTGGTTTTGATGTTTATTCCTAAATTTTAAATAGTGTTCCAAAAGCTGAGTTCCTCTTTTTATTTCCCCTTTTCAAATTCCCTTTATCTTTTCGTAGGAATTCCTTCATAAGTATAACACTTCCCTTTTATAAATCCAAGATAAAAAGGTGAAATCTCCACATCTATGTCACTTTTCTGATTTATTATTTGTATGCCCTTTTTTAGCTATTAAGGCATCAACCAATTTCATTTGTAAGTACTGTGTAACATCTTGGTCCATATCATTCTTGTAGTCTGTTATTTTTAAATCTATATTCAAAACAATCTGATTATCAGTTGCATCCTCTTCTATCTCCTGTTTTAAACCCATTTTTATACTAGTAGACAATCTTATTCATTCACCTTGAGCAAGACACATTTCTGAAATTATGCCACCTAGATCCCCGTGGATGCACAAATCTGACAAAAATAAAGCAGCTGAAAGCTGGCTTTCTTGATTGAAACAAATCAGAATAAAATAATACACCCTCATGGTTTATTCCTTTTAATCTAAGTATCAGAATACATTATACTTAATCTATCAGAAAATATAGCACTATAGAAAATGACAGGCCTGCAGATTTGTATAAGTCTATTGAAAATTCACATGCTTTCCACTGAAGGATAAAGTCATAATTTTGCAGCTTTTCTAATCAAGAGCAGCAATTCTACAGCTGTGTGGAAGGTCACAGCTATGGCACTATCACCAAGGGCATCTCGAGAACATTCAGCTGCATGCCAATCTAATTGCTAGTGATACAAAAGGCAGTGGATTTCAGTCTATGACCCAGGAGGATCACTGACATCAGTGCACTATTCTGCAAGTATTGGTTTCTTTTAGAACAAAAACAGTAATATGTCTGATAATATGCTACTGCCAATTGTTCGGAGGCAGAAGGCAAGTCCAATTTAAATACATTTTAATATATATGAATATATATGTATAAAATAGGTAAAAAACTCACGATCACCAGGAGAATAAAGAGTTTAAAACTTTAATTTAAAACCAAGCTTTCGCTGGGAGCTCCCAGCATCATCAGGGTTAACAAGCCAGTCTGATGATGCTGGGAGCTCCCAGCGAAAGCTTGGTTTTAAATTAAAGTTTTAAACTCTTTATTCTCCTGGTGATCGTGAGTTTTTTTACCTATTTTATACTATGAATTTACCCAGGAGTCACGTCTTCAAGGATATTATTGAGAATATATATGTGTTAGCATATGGATATAAAAAACCCCAGAGCCTTATTGTATCTTACAGACTAATCGATTTATTATAGCATATGGTTTTTCATGGACTAAAGCAGGGGTAGTCAACCTTGGCTCTTTTATGACTCGTGGACTTCAACTCCCAGAATTCCTAAGCCAGCCAAGCTGGCTCAGGAATTCTGGGAATTGAAGTCCACGAGTCATAAAAGAGCCAAGGTTGACTACCCCTGGACTAAAGTATCATTATGAATTAGACTCCATCACATGAAACATATGGGACAGTGGATTTATTAGTATCTAAGATCCCAGGTTTTTGTCTTTCATTCATGTTTTGGTGCAAGATTCAAATACTGTATGCATATAAAGCTGCCTTTCCCCCCCCCCCTTACTTCTGCAGAAACACAAGTATAGTGTTAGCAATCACTGGTGCCTTAAATGTGGTTTTTAGAATCCAAAAGGACTTCCTTTGATTTAAGAATAAATCAAGCTTAAACAATAATTAATATGATGCTCAGAACAGGCACCACCACTATAACCAGAATCAGAATCACAGAAAGCTGAAAGGGCCTTGGAGGTACTTTAACGCAGTCCCTGCCTTCGCAGGAATCTTGATATTATCCCCGAAAAATAGCAGCCCATTTTGAAAATCTCCAATGATGGAGTATCCACACGTCCAAGAGGCAGGCTGTTTCATTTCTTCACCACTGAACTGCATGCTTTTGAATGGGGTCCAATAGTCAAGCCCATCCAAAACCCTTTGAACTTTGATTGAAATAAGACTCTTTATTAATTCAGTAATATTGAAGTAGACAAAGAGCTCTTCCATATACAATATGTCACGCAAGGCAGAGCATACTTTTTCAAGTTACCTCAGAAGATAATGCCAATAGAAGCAAAATGCCTTTTCGTTGCATTTCCCCATTACGACGTGCCTTCTGATAGGCAAGGGATTCCAAAATGCAGTGCAAAAACTCTCTGCTCTCTATTAGATCCACAATATCAATGTGAAAACTCAATCTGCAACTTTGTAGTCTTTGCGCAAGTTTAACAGCAAGAAAGAACAGGAAAAATTCAGGTATGTACAAGCTGGCACACAAAGGTAGTGAGTAGAGATGTAAAATTTCCAACAATTTTGAAGCCACATTGGGGACGGGAAGGGATTGAAAACTTTGAGAAGAATTGAAACATGCGCATTTTTATACTATGCTTTATCCAGTCAAATTCACTCTGCATGTTTAAAAACATATAGTGCAGTATGTAAAACTTTATTTATTTAATTTATAGGGGCTATGGTCCCGTTATCATGATACAGCTTCCCTTAATAAGCTAAATTGTTATTATTTGTTAGATCAGATCCAATTTTATACTCCTTGTAGAAGAAGTTAAAGTGGGGGTCTTTCAAGGGTTTTTTACATTTTAATTTATTGAAGGAATGCCACATAGATATTTGTATTTTTATTTTTTAAATAAATATTTATATATCAGTGTGGCCCAGGTACCAAATGGATTTTTCCCAAGGATCTTGCAGATGGTTTGGCTGATGGCCTTGTCTACCACTCGCATGAAGTGGTATCTTGGGCCCTTGACAAAATTGTTCCTGAGTGGCTTCTTTCTGCCAGACATCCTAGGTAGCTTGTTGGGTTTCTGAGGAGCTTCAGGAGATGAAATGGCTTCAAATGCAGATGAAGAAAAATTAAAACTTAGTTTGACTGAACATGGCTGTGTGCCCTAATTCAGGCCTACGCTGTGCCAATAACGTAAATAAAGTATTCAACTGGTTGTTTTCCAGAGCCTCTTTTTCTGGTTGCTAACTCCCTTTTCAGTAGGAGATACCCTGTGATTATGTTGCTTGACATTTTGCTGGTAAAGTCACTCAAATTTACTTTGATCTGGACTCCACTTGGGCAGGGCATTGTGTAGTGACTGGGACATCATCCTGTCAAGTCAGCTGGCTTTCCTTTTGGCCTGTTACCTCTGAGGAAGTGGGTAGTTTGCTTTTTAGGATGTCCTTGTCCACCTGTGACTTGGATTCTTATCTCTCTTGGCTTCTTTGGATAATTGGGGGAGGGGGGAGGAGGAATATTAGTCCCCTGAATCAAAGTGATTATTAATACCTCATTATGGAAGTAGTAAATACCAGCAGCATTTAGACTGGTATTGGTCATCTCCTTCCTGAAGAGACCTTCTCTGGATCCAGAGGTGTTGGATTACTACCACTCAGGCTGCAATCTTCTTTTCTGGGTGAAAATTGTTCAGATGGTGGTTTTACAGATAAAGCAGATTATCTGGACTCAGAGCTGGGTATGTTACGCAAGCAGCATTGGTTGTTGTTGTTGATGATGATGTAGAGTGACTGTTCTGATCCTCTTGGACCTCTCACTGGCATTTTATATCATCAACCGTGGCATCTTTTTGGACTAGCATCAGGATCTGGGAATTGGGCTGCCATACAAATTTTCTTAAGGGGGGCGTGATGGTTCAGATGTTAAAGACGCTGAGCTTGTTAGCTGGAAACCTGACAGTCCAGGTTGGAGAACTAAACACCACGTGATGGGGTGAGTTCCCATTACTTGCCCCAGCTCCTGCCTACTTAGCAGTTTGAAAACATGCAAATGAGAGTAGATAAATAGGTAACCATTTTTTGGGAAGGTAACAAAATGGTCCATGTACCTCGGCATATAGTCATGCTAGACACAGATGTGTCTTCAGATAATACTGGCTCCCTCAACTAAGAAACGTAGATGAGCACTGCCCCTACAGTCAGACTCGGCTTTACCTTTATAAATTTTCTTAATAAATAAATAAATAATAAAAATTATTAATCTTCTGTAAGAAGTTAAACATAGTTTTCCAAGAGGACTTTTGGAGTCTGATCTCATGCATTCTTTGGGGATGTTTTAATGTATTTTTAAGGTTTTTGTTTGATTATTGAGTTTCTGGAGAGTGTTATATTATTTCAGTGGGATATATATTTAACAAATAAATACCTTGTTGCTCTATATTATTACCTTGTTTATAACTTTAGTAATTTCCATATTATTGTATTGTGGATATCTTAGGCTTATACAGTTTATTATCTTTGTACATCACCAAGAGTCTGTAGATTGAAGCATTTATGAGAAGTTCAGACTTGAAGATATTTTAGCTAAGCCAGTGGTTCTCAACCTGTGGGTCGGGACCCCATTTGGGGTCGATCAACCATTTCACGGGGGTCACCAAGCAAGGCTGTCCGCCATTTTTTTTTGTCCGCCATTTTTCCCCCTTTTCTGGCGGGTGCCTTACCTCCCTTGGGCTGGGCCAGCTGGTGGTCAGCCTGCTCCGTCTCTGCTGCTTGCCAGCTACGCCTCGGCCGGCGCAGGAGGCAGAACCACGCATGCACGGTGCTCCCGGGCAGGGAAAGTCTTCGACTTACGACCGGTTGGGTAGTCCTTGACTTACGACCGGTTTAGTCCTCGACTTACGACCAGTTTAGTCCCCGACTTGCGACCGGTTTAGTCCTCGACTTACGACCGGTTGGGGTCGCGGCATTAAAAAGGTTGAGAACCACTGAGCTAAGCACTTGAGTATATATGACTTTTCCTATAATCTATCTCTCTGGAATATTTCCCTAGACAGAATTTACTCATCCAACAAATTCCCCTATTTTGTCAATGATGTAAAAATACTTGCTGGCATTTCCTCAGCAACTGAAGTGGGATGGGGAACAAACACTTAATGAAAAAAGGCACACTAATCATTTGTTTTCCCTGTGGGTGGGTGGGTTTTCCCTGTGGGTCAGGCATCTCATTAGTCAAATAAAGGGAGGGGTTTTCAACCACCACCAAAACATAGTTGCACACTTGCCAGAAATAAATGATACATGCCAAAATAAATTACTCTTTGTGCTATCTCCCCCCATATAATAGATGCTCAAATTACCATTAGTCTAAATAAACATGAATGGACAGTATTTAAACTATCTGTCTATTCTAACAGAACTCAAGGCAATTAATAAAATTAGAAACAAAAAGTTAACAACATAACATAAATACTAAGAGAGGCAGAAAAAAATAGTTTAACATTTAGAACCTGGCAAAGGAGACGCATATTGACAGGTTGTTAAATCCTTGGCTAAAAGGAGCCAAAGACAACTCCCAAGTGAACGTGTTCCACTACCCTGCAGCTTTCATTATCAGAAAGACAGGTCTCAAGAAAATGGGGGCTTCTTCCAAAGGAATTCTTGTCAAGATCTTAACAGCCAGACAGTGGTAGTCCCCCAGGGAGGCATGCCTTAAGCTATTTAGAACTTGAGAAGTTAACACCAACAATTTAAAAGGTGCTCACTTTAAAGTAGCTGGCAGATAGTGATTTTTTTTTTTTTAATATAGGCACTATCTTCCATGGGTCGGTCAGCCAGCCAGCCAGCTTCGGTTTTTATCAACTTTTCAGACAGATATTTGTAGCTAAGTCAAACCAGCTGAGGTGGGACACTGCTGGCTTATGCTTGTTCCTCACAATCAAAATACTCTTAGGACTGGAACGGAATTTTAATTTTTTTGTACCTTGGGTATTTTGCCAATTTTATTGGGAAGAAGGCATACAGAGAAGCAAAAATATTGCAAAACAGCTATCCATCAAAGCCCGGACATGTAATCTTTAAAGGAATCCTAATAGCTAAAGCAACCTTCAGTAGACCTGACCAATACTGGCAAGCTAGTTAACAAATAGGCAATAAAAACATTTTTTTTGCAATGCAGATGGTACAATGTGCACTTTAAAATATACTCCATTTGCTTTTGTGACATAATCATAATTTTACTTCAAGGTACACAAAAAGAATGAACAAACAGCTAGATAATCAAACATTAACATTTTGCTTTTTATTGCTTTATACTGTATTGGATTCCCAGGAAATACAAATGTACAAGAGAGAGTGCGATTTAGCTCAATTTGCAATTCATATACCTTGTTAAAGACCCAAATTTCTCCATTCACTGTTGGCCTGGGGACACCATGTCCATTATAATGGAAAAGGACTCTTTCTTCTTTAGCATTTCGACGCAATGAAGTACACAATTTCTTAACTTCATCAACTGTAGGATCTAGACTCTGTTTGTACCGGGCCTAATTGCAAAAAACAAAATAAATAAAGCAAAGAATGAATGAATGAATTTTACTTTTGCAAATGGAAATGCACATCACTGAAAATTATCTGAACTATTTTGGGATGTATCAGAAGGAATCATGCATTTATCTATCTAAAATTTACCCATGTATATATCGATCATGCTATTTTCTTTTAAGATTAGCAACATTAGTGCAGAGAAAGAGTAAGAAGCAATAAGTAGAAAAATTAAAAAAAAAAAGAAGTCGGGAAAAAGAAATAAATATCTAACAAAATCTGATTCCTGTTTTGCAATTTGATTCTCATTTATTCTCCCTATTCTATGAACATTCCTTAAGTAGTCATTTATTCTTGATCTATTCCCCGTGTTTTACTACACATATTTCTTATGTATTCCATTCCCATTCCATTCTATTTACTTTTATGTTTCTTCTAACATATTCAGCTTTATTCACTCCCATATAATAAAATTCATTTTGCTTCTGTCCACAAACACTCATCCCTCATGACATAATACATGTTGTCTACTACCTTTCTATTAAATTTGCATATCTTAAAATTTCTCTATTCATTTTCTAATATTTAAGAAAAATTCTACCATAATAATAAGATCAATAAATGACGTATGCATTATTTGTATGTCACTTTGACAATTTCCCATGAAGTCTCATTTTTATTATTAAACAACTCAATACAATAACATCACTTCAAAATTCCCATCAATGTACAAACAATTATCTTCAAAATGTGAAGTGCCAAAAGAACTATAACAGTTAAAACAATTAGAAAGGTAAAACTAAAGATAAAAAAGCTTATGGCAAGTACTTTTTTTTCCCCCTTCCTGGTGTTTTCCCCACAAGGGCATGGTCTACTTTTTCCCCCATTAACCAAGTGTTGAACCATTGATTGCAACAAGAATTGACCAACCAGCTTGTTGCCCAAGCCTGCTCTTGTGGGTTGAGAGGGAGTGACTGGCCTAAAGTTGCCTAACCAGCTTTCCTGCTGAAAGTGGCACTAGAACTCACAGTCTCCTGGTTTCTAGCCTGGTGTCTACCATTCTCTACATAGCACACCCATTCTTGCAAGACCTGGGAAAGAACCTTTCTGAAGGCTTTCTGAAGTATCATGAGGATAGGCCACGTGATTTGAAGAATGGTGTGAGTGGCCTCAGGAAGAAGGCTTGGCATAACCAGCACTCAGTCTCGCTATAGTAGGGTCAGGCTAAGTGTGCCTCATCAGCAGGAGGAAAGTGGCAAAGGTCAACTAGGAGTGGCAGGGCCTGTGGAGAGCAAGGTGGCTGAGGCTTCCCAGGAAGTGGTGGCTTTGCACCATGCTGCTGGCCTACGCTGGGGAGGCTGAGGTTTCCAGAGGCGGCTGCACTTTTGCACTCCACTGTGGTTCAGGGATTTTTTTGCAGGCCCAGAGTGCAACACCCCAAGAGGCCAGAGCCACAGTGTATTCTTTCTCTGGCCTCCCTGCACTTGTGCCACATTTCAGCACACACACACACAAACACACACACACCAAACTTGTGTGCAGCCTACGCTGGGCCCATAGGGTCCTCCCTACCATTGAGGCACCCCCGCACTCTTCATCTGGAACTCCTTCCATTTAATGACCCAGGACTGTTGGGATTATAGTTGCTAAGCGATGTGATCACATGACTTCTCTCTTTACAACCACATTGCTTAAGTCTCCTGGAAGTTTTTCCAAGGGAGAAAAGTAATTCATCTATCTTGGGTCGTGTTTAGTTTTGTATCAGCCTCAACAGTTTTAGTAAAATTTGAATGAAGGCTGAAAATCAATCCCTATTAATACCTGTATTGGAAAGTCTGGTCAAAGAGAAGGAGCAGGAAACAGACCACCCCAAGCAATAGTAGTACAAAGTATGTCCTGAATTTAAATGAAGTTATACAATCCACTTATCTTAAGTTACACAATGTCCCTTCATAATATTATTTTACAGACTACCAAAATGAAATACAGCATTTTGTTCTATCCGAAATGGCCCAGTAATCTTTCGCTACCCATTTTACCTTTCAGGTTCTTGCTTTTTGAAAGAAATACACAGAAACTGAATACAGAGATGATTCTTAGCATTACATGCCATTGCAGCACAATATTTCACCTCTCTCATCTGTGTTCATGAACAAAAGACAAGCAACTGCAAGGAAGACAATACTGCTTGGCACTCGGTAATGCCACTCGTAGGGGACTGCATTAATGCAAGCATTGCCTTGTATCTTACAATTTCATCATGAAGATGCCAATTTCCAAAATTTATAACCTAAATCACATTCTCTCTTTTAGAATCTTTCCAAGACATGATCACTAAAACCCTTGAGTGGCAGGCAGGATTTATGGGCAGTTTTCTCGCTTGAATTTCTATCATATGCCTAACATAAACTTCAAAGTGATCTCACAATTAATGAAAGTGCATGGATACCTTAAAAAGAAAGGAACCCCCCATCTGCCAGAGCTCTACAGAGAAAACTTAACACTTTCATAGAATTCTAAACATACAAATTTCAAGAGAAAAAAAAAAAAAGGGGGGGGGAGAAAAACAAAGAGCCTCTAAATAATCAGAAAAATACCTATTATGTTGATCAGCGTTTTTCTTTCCTTCTAATAAACAACATTCTGATTCACATTTGTATTTATTTTGCCCTTGAAAGGCACAGACAGCAATTTGTGGTTTGACTGCACTATAATATTCTTTTTACTGAAAAAACAGAAAACAAATGCAGAAACTTTAGAAAAAACTTGCCAAAATATACTTCCTAATCTCTCTCTCTCTCTCTCTCTCTCTCTCTCTCTCTCTCTCTCTCTCTCTCTCTCTCTCTCTCTGTGTGTGTGTGTGTGTGTGTGTGTGTGTGTTGTGCATGCGTGTGTGATGTACAGAGGATGACTTAACTATTGGGGCAAGAATCTGGAAAAGATAAACATTAGAATTCTGCACTTCACCTAAAAATTTCTCTGTTTAAGCTGCAGATTACTCATCTCTTGCCAACATCTATAAAATTTTGTAGAGTGTCTCAATTCTATTGAGGGTCCTCTACACTGAAGATTTAGATTAGTACACATAACAAAAGCTGCTATTTTTTTCCCTCCCTGTTCTAGTATCTTGATGACTAAGATGCTCATGGAACTATTTTGACAGCATAAGGCTGTAAGAAAGAACTATTCACTACTGTTCTGGTGAACAAATCATGATATAGAAATGTCTTGATGTAGAAACACAGCATCTGGGGGCATCACCGAACCTCTGAAACTTTATCATTGAACAACTTTATCACTGAATTTTATCACTAAACAAGAGCATTCCAACTTGCTGTCCTCCGATGTCAATTTTTTTTCCCCTTGTCTAGAATACCACATGGCAGAGAAATCTCCAGAAATGAAACAGGCAAGGCGGCTGCAGTCAGGAGCTCTGGCGCTTATCAGCTAACTCAGTGGTTCTCAACCTTTTTAATGCCGCGACCCCCAACCAATCGTAAGTCGAGGACTAAACCGGTCGTAAGCCGAGGACTAAACCGGTCGTAAGTCAAGGACTAAACCGGTCGTAAGTCGAGGACTTTCCCTGCCCGGGAGCGCCGTGCATGCGTGGTTCCACCCCCTGCACCGGCCGAGGCGTAGCTGGCAAGCGGCAGAGACGGAGCAGGGCGACCACCAGCTGGCCCAGCTCAAGGGAGGTAAGGCACCCCCCAGAAAAGGGGAAAAAAATGGCGGACAGCCTTGCTTGGCGACCCCCGTGAAATGGTCGATCGACCCCAAATGGGGTCGCGACCCATAGGTTGAGAACCGCTGAGCTAACTGATGATGAAAGGAGAAAAGTAGCAGGAATAGGGAAGCCAGCAATAAGTGGGTGAGTGGGTGATAGCAGAGAGACTACAATAAGAAGGGAAAACAGCCTGAGTGAGACAGGGTGGGAACAGGTAGAAAGCAGGGAAATCTTCAATCTTATCTGAAATACATTTCCTAAAGCTCCTATTGATGTTTCTCTCCTGAAAAGGGAGAAAGTATGTTTTTGATCTCCCCCTCCCCCCCAGGGGGAAGAAAACAATATGAAGAAATCAGCTTGTTTCTTGTCATTCATGTGGTTTGACCCCAGATGTTATCCTATCAAAACAAGTTCTCCAAACTAATGTTCGCAGCTGTTGTGCCATTTTAATGACAGCACAAATATTGCTCCGCCAATAAATTAGGATGTAACATTTCACAAAAGCAAATAAAGCCCATTTTTATGGCTTGGAGTTTCATTTCCTTTCAAATGAATGTTTTCTTGTGCCATGGAGAGCACTTTGATCCTTTTGTATGTAAATCACAGCCAGTGAGACCTATTTCTCCCATTAAAACCGGTTAGAGGATACATGATCACTAAAAAAAAACGGAAGAAGGGATTCAATTTTTCTCTAGGCATAAAGGAAAAGCTAAGCAACTAAAAAAAAAATGCTCAGATAATTTGTATCTAGTTAGAATCTTCTATGAGATCACAGGTAGTCCTCAACTTATGATCACAACTGAGACCAAAATGATGCGGTCATTAATTGAGTTGCACCTGATTTTACTTTTTTGCCATGGTCATTAAGCAAATCATCACAGTCATTAAGCAAATCCAACTTCCCCCATTCAGTCTGCTTGACGGAAGTCCCTTGGGAAGGAGACAAATTGTGATCATGTGACGCCAGGATCCTACAACTGCCAAGAGCCTAAATTTTGATCATGTGACTGCGGGAATGCTGCAATAATCCTAAAAGTGAGAACCAGTCGTAAATTATCTTTTTTCAATGCCGTCATAACTTTAATTGACTGTAGGCTGAGGACTGCCTACTCTTATTCCACTCCTCCTTACAGTCACCTTAGGAGAACACTGACAGGACTTAATAGATTCTCACAACATATTAATTGAAGCAAATTGCACATCTCAACAAGGAGGAAAATTCCAAGCTTTCTCATTCCAAGCTTTCTCATTCCAAGCTTTCAACCACAGAACCAGCACCATAAGACAAGCACTAAAGAACAGCTCAAATATATTGTTATCAACTAACTTCTCCATGTGTCTCACTTGTAAATACTAAATTGTAAAATCCATCTTGTAAAATCCAGACTTGAAAATAGCAAGAGAAGACATTGGGGGGGGGGGGGGGTGGAGAGAATGTACAACATCTACTCCATGCAAGATGAGTTTTTGCCATTTGAGC